>NW_003299168.1:164094-277121 GCF_000151145.1 Microsporum canis CBS 113480
GCAGAAGTAGCGAAGTTGCTGTTCAGGAAGTCGTGATGCATTTTTGATCTATATAGAAAGTAAACATAAAGTAAACATGCACGGTGGGTCTTGCCAAGACGGGAGATGTTCCCGTCGAAAGCTTGGCATTTCCGCTTGGTAGTGCAGTGCATAAAATTATGTATAACTACATAGTATGCTCAACCGAGTTACAGATTAAAGGTACTCAAAGTTGTCGCTCCCAGCCAGCCAATAAAACGCTCCCCCTTACCATTGTGAAATCCATTTTAGTCATCGCTACCACATTTAATTTGCAAAACACCACACAACCAAACCGCAACCAATTTTTGAACTTTTCAACTCTCTCCATCCTTTATACAACCAGCAACCAATACCCTGTCTGATTTTCGTCTGCTGATCCCCTTCAAGCGGTGACTCTGTCCATCTAACATTTGCCGAGTTGTCAAGCCAGCAAGTGGACTCGGCTGGTGGATCATATCGTTGCATATTGCAGGATATCCTCCTCCCTTCCAGGGGATGCATATAAAACAACTTCTTTAGCCTATGCATATACCCTGAAAGAAAAACAAAAAAAAAAACATATATACCGCTGCAATCAAGCTTCCCTTTGCAGCAGATCAGCCTGGCAGCCCAAACCAAAAGTACGGCTTTTGCCCCAAACGTGTTCCCCAGCATCTAGCGTGCCGTCACGAAATCATCCATAGCCATTTCCCGGTGGCCTTTGTAAGACTGTTGCAGCGGAGGGCTCTAGCAGCGATCTACACCGTGCCATAATGCTTGTTCGACGTCGCACGTTTTTTTTTTTTTTTTTTTTTTTGATAAAAGTCCCCTGAGCACACCACTTTGATGCGCTGTGGTTGGCTGATCTTGCTACATATGTAGGCTGAATGTGTCGTACATATGTATACGCCAGAAAGGCTCAGCCTGACGGGCCAGAACCGATCTTATCTTATATCCTATATCCGGAGGTTAAAAATGCGCCTACTTCAAGGACAGGCCTTATATCGACCTCTCTATATAGTTCTTGGCTAGATGTATATTCTATGCGAACGTGAATGTAAGTATATGTGGCTGAAGGAAGAAGGCAAAGCCAAATGAGAGCAAACTTTATTCCTCATGAAACCAAGAACCAATAGCCCTAGGGCTATGCAACGCATGGATCCAAAACTGCATCCACAGCAGGTAGCCCGGAATCCTGCCGCGCTCTACCGTTTTCTAGCCAGAATTGTGGATTCTAAGCAGACGGGAACAACCAAGCTTAGGTTGCTGGCGGCGAATCCGAAAACAATGTCCGGTCTTCGGCGCGCGGTGCTAGGATGACTGACGCTTAATCCAGGGGAGAATGCTCTTGTTTGAGTTGCATTGCCTGCCAATCGATCTCCAGGCTGATCAGTGTCTCATAAAAAAAAAAAAAAAAAAAAAAGACTGCTTTGCAGATGATACAATGATCCGCCCGGTATCCCTCACTTTATTTTTTACTTCCCGTCATCTAGACTCGAGAGGTATATAATGTATACCTATCGCCTCTGACATGGATTCCGGGTGCATGACAAAAGGACGGACAACGATAAGAGGGCTGATCTATGGATGCCTCTCGTCGTAATCTCATAAATAAGCTTTGGATAATCAACTTTAACAAGAACAAGTAGGAGAAGCGGCATCCCCAGATTGCCGGCCAGCTTTGAGGATCGCCAGCTGGTTTTTTTCGGCTGTCTCGAAGGAGTGGAACATTGGAACAGCCAGGCGGGCGAAATAGAAGGTGTGGCGGGGAGGATCACCGATGCTTTTAGCCGTCACATACACAGGAAGGAAGCTTTGCTTATACACATTGGCACTTATACTTGGCCAAAAGTATATAAGGTCCCTCAACATCATCTTGAAGGATGGGGACGCCTTCACTCTGCCATCACCACCATCAAAATATCCATACCCAGCTAGAAATTGGCATCGAGCAAGTATTTTCAACATGCCTCTCATCCTTGATTCTACTTCTTCCCACCCAAAGATCCAGTCTTCGCCCATGGCAAAAGACTATAACAAACCATTCCTCCCCGCCATTGTTGTTCTCAACAGGCGATACCTAATCACCGACAATGGCTCCGCCGCCAAGGTCGGGGCAGCCGCATTTGCTGCTTCAGTGGTTCAGGCCTTTGTGGAAAGAGGAATCTTCTTGGGAATGATCCTGTACCACAGAGACGAGGATATCGTGGACCCTTACATCTCCAGCGAGGTCTTCAGCTCAATCTCAACAGTCACCATATCCTTCAACTTCCACATGGACCCTAACAAAGTCGCCAATGCCCTACTCAGCTGCATCAGAATCCTCAACGCTGCCAACCCCATGGAGGGAACCCCCATGCTATACTATCAAACCGACACCCTAATGGAGTACCATCCCCGTCACATCCCTCTATGCGTTACGCACCACGGCCCCTTTTTTGGAAGCTTCGCAACCATCTTCTCCAAGGAGGCCGCCGCCCTGGCATTCGGCAGCATGGAGAAGGCAGAGCATCTGGAACGACAGCAAAGCAAGGGTATTGAGATAATCAAAAGCCGGGAAAATGCATTCGTCCTCCAGCACTCACAGCTACAAGGCAACTATCTGGCCTCCAGAGGCGTCACCGCCTTACGTGAGCTGTGTCCGCCGATCGAACTTCTCACCGAAACGGAAGAGACCAAAGATGAGCTGCCCGAAAACATCACAGAATGGTTTAACTTTGATGGTGTAGTGATGTTCACCGCAGTTGCCCGCCTCGATTACTTCAAAAATATCGATCTGCTTGTTGACGCGGCAATTCTCCTCTGCGTCCAGGGTATCCCTCTCAGGGTCTTCATTGCAGGAGGCGAGCAGCCAGATAGCAAGGAGCATAGAGCACTCATGAACAAGGTGCCACCCCAGTACCAGCATCTGTTCCTCATGGTCCCTAAGGTCTCGAGATCCGCTTTATACAATCTATTCGCCGTGGCACGGCACACCGGAATTTTCATATGTCCATCTCGCTACGAGACTCTTGGTATTACCCCGTTGGAGGCGGCTCTCAATGGCGTTACCACCGTAATCTCTAACTCCAGCGTTGTCGAAGCCTCCAGATTCTACCCGGAGAAATTCCGGTTCAACGCAAACCCAGAAGACCTCTCGAAGCTAATTGTAAAGCTGTCTGGGCCGCGAGGAACGTTGGCTCACTCTGGCGACCTAATTCGCCTCCACATTGGAAAGTCTATCCAGGGCAGCAAATTCCGCTCTGATCTTCTCGATGCATGGTCGGACTTCTCGGTGCAATACTTGAGCACACTTGTAGACGAGGTACAACCCGTGCATCCGTCTCTGTGTTTGGAAACGCCACAGGAGCTTGGGATTGGCATCAAGGAACGTATACGAGTGGTTGCATGAGCAGGGAGAGAGACAATGAGTGGAGAGCTGCAGAAGAGCCGAAGGAGGGTATAATTTAGATCAGAGTGGGTTCACGATGGGGACAGGATTTGCGTCTTTCTTATGACTCTTTTTTAGATCTTATCTTTCTTTTTTACCTTCTTTCCCCCCTGTCATAGCTTTTGAGAAGCAGACACTATACTCCTTGATGGATGGTTTGTTTAGAATTGTTGATCCAAAAATTCCACTTCTACAATATATTATTTAGAGACGTTATCTTAAGGTTATCACGTGAATACTCAGTTGCCTCTTTGGTCTTTCCCCCTGTCCGTAGTACTTCTGCCAACATCTATCAAGAGCGACGACGATTCTCTTTAATCCCAGACACCACCGTGCCGCTACATAACAGATCTGTGGATAGACGATGAGGTAGACGTCGAATGCGAGACATGCGGTGGATTCTGCAATTAATCACCCATTAACCGAGTTCTATACATAGTATGGATTCTCATCCAAGGTGGCTCCTCCGAACCCAGTCAGCAAAATTACATATATACATACCTTGCAGGATGATACAGATAGGACGACCCCTCTAGTGGGCCACAAGAGGTCGGGGCCCTTCCTCTCTCCCGCGCCGGGAGCGGAAGCCCTTTGCAAACCCGCGCCCCACGCGCCTGAAGGGACAACGATGTAAAAGGGTACATCAGTACATCGGCCGGGCTGGGGATGACGGCTCTCTGCATCCCCGAGAATCCCTGCCTGGCTCTTTTCGACGCACAACAACGTCAGATTGGTCCACATACATATGATCACCCTTGCTCTTGGCGATCTTCTTATCTCGACTCCAGTTTTTCGACTCCATCGACCCGGGATCCCATTCGGTACGGACATAACATGTCATAGTGCCGGCATTGCATGGTAGCGAATTGTGAACGCAGCTGTCGGTTTTAGCCTGTTTATTAACTCTTTCGTTCATTCCTACCAATACGGAACTAAACAAAATACCTCAAGGTGAGACGTACTGTCCTACGTGGCCTTGTTCCTCGTTGGTGGTATATAAATTCCGGCCTCCTTGACCAGAATGCGATATCGCAAACAATCTCATTTGCTCGTCTGGATAGGCTCTTCCGCACGCCCTCTCTCTCCCATGCCTCGATAGAAACTATTCTGCACCGATAAACTAAAGGGAAGAATATAACTAAGAATGACGCAAGCGCAGGATAGCCTTGCGCGTTTCCAAGCTCGCCGGGAGGAAGCCCTTTCCAAGGTAGACGTTGATCTATCCCGAATCCCAGAGAAGCTGTCCGGCAACGTGACAGACATACCGAGACAATGCCTTTCTCAGGAGGATATTGGCATTACCGAATCATCCGCTCAGTTTTTAATCACCTCTCTCGCTGAGGGAGTCCTCACGGCGACCCAGGTCACCAAGGCTTTCCTTCGTCGTGCAGTCATTGCACAGAAACTGGTGAGTTGGAGTAATGGACTATTTAGAAGCGTAGCGAATTATACATTTTGACTGGAGCCCTTTAGGTCAACTGTGTCCATGAACTCTTGCCGGAGCGAGCACTCGCACGCGCAAAGGAGCTAGATGAGTACTTCGCAGAGCACAAGAAGCCGATTGGGCCCCTCCATGGCCTTCCTATCAGTGTCAAGGCTCATATGGGCGTCAAGGGGTGCGATACCAGTTCTGGATTCGTGGCCTGGGCAGGACGGCCATCGCCCGATGATGCCGAGCTTCTCAAGATCCTGATTGCTGCTGGAGCAGTGGAATACGTGAGAACAACAGAACCACAGGCACTGGTGAGTGTATATTCCAAAAATCACACTTCCTTGCATTAAGTTGCGACTTCTATACGATCTAATCCTGGCTTACACCGTTTTGTGCCCGATAGTTGATGTTGGAAACAAAAAGCAATGTCACCGGAGAGACCCTGAATCCCCACAACATCGCTCTTACCCCTGGTGGTTCGTCCGGTGGTGAATCGGCACTTCAGGCACTATATGGCAGCCCGCTTGGGATTGGCACAGACATGGGTAAGGCTGTTTATGAAGGGTTGAATCCTCTCCGTCCTTGGCATTAATTCATGTCTATGTATAGGTGGCAGTATCCGCTCACCAGCTTCAAACTGCGGCATATACGGGTTCAAACCCACAACGCACCGAATTCCTCTTACAGGGTGGACTGCCTATAACATTGGCGTTGAGACGATCTGGGGAGCAGCCGGTCCGCTATGCCCAACATTCGAAGGCATCGGCCTATTGATGAAAGTCATCCTTGATGCTGAGCCTTGGCGCAAAAGTCCAAGCCTGCACCAGGTCGGCTGGCGAGAACATCCCCAATGTATCAATCCGAAAGGAGAAAAGAAGTTCAGGGTCGGCGTTATGTGGGATGACGGCATTGTAAAGCCGCTCCCACCGGTAACTAGAGCCTTGCAGGAAGTTGTGGCGAAGCTCAAGTTAGTCCCCGGTGTTGAAATCGTTGAATGGAAACCATACCGCCACGACGAGGCGATGGATATCCTCGTGAGTTATACCAACCACTCGGCGACTATAGCGCAATACTGACAACCCCGCTATATAGGCTGGCCTCTATTCCCCAGACGGCGGGAAATCATATGAGGCACTACTACAGGAAGGTGGAGAGTCTGCCCTCCAACTCGCAAACTGGGTCGCTAAGGAAGGCCCTGCTGTTAAAGCCCACGATCTACCTGCTCTATGGAACCTGATGAAGAGACGCGAGGCATACCGATTCGACTATCTGACCGGTAAGAACGCCATTAGATCGAATATACTCATCCCCACCCCACACATCTTGATATCAAACTAACCTATTATTAACCCTACGTAGAATGGAACAAACTAGAGCCTGACATGGACATTATTCTGTGCCCTGCACACCCTAACGTGGCTCCCGTCCTCTCCACCTCCCGCTACTGGGGCTATACATCTATCTGGAATATCCTCGATTACCCAGCTATTGTATTCCCAGTTACCAGGATCAATCCTCGGCTTGATACCAAAGAAACTGGATACACGCCTAGAAACGATGACGACGCTTTGTATCAGGACAACTATGACCCTGTGGTCCAAGCCTCGGCTCCGGTCTGTCTTCAGTTAGTTGGCAAGAAGATGCAGGATGAGATGGTTGTGCAGGCAATGAAGGAGATCAAGGACGCAATCAGCTTGCCCTTTGTTAACTGTCTAAATGGATGATTTATGACTTTTTTCTTACGTATTTTTGTCTTCTGGTGTTTTGTGCCAGGAGGGTTGTGTAGGGAAGAGTCTGGGGACGTAAATACTATCCATGGATACTCAATTGTTAGGGAAAACATCATTTACTCTATCAATGCCATTATCTGAGGTAGTCCCCATTTTTCTAACCAATATCATACTATGAACAGGCCGTTTAATAATACTACTTTTTGCTGCTGGACTTTCCGACGGCAACACAACTTATCCAAACAGCGGCAGAGGTCATCAGCCGAGCTTCCACCGTCTCACTATATTCATCCGAAAATGATAGCAACGTCTATTTACTGTGCGGTATGCGGGCGATGGATACCCATGTCAACGCTCAGACGCTGTGGCTCACCACTGCCATTCGGGATTGCCTGCACACTCGAGCTACGTGCTCGGGGTGCTGCTGCTTTTCCAGGTACTTCCAGGCTAGAATCGCAACTCTTCCTCAATTTCAGTCCAGCCTGTCTCTCGCAGGCTTCGGCGCCAGATACTTGAAAAGTCTGCTGTCTATTGGGATCGACCTGGTTTGGGAGCAGGGTAGGAGGCGATAGACTTGTCACTCTTGCGTCAAGTGCCGCATGCTCTTCTATGTCAACTCGCGTGCCTTGATTCCGGAGATAGGCCGCCGCTGCCGCAAGCCATGACCCAACCCTCCTAGACTTGGGTTTGGCCAACGATGGATTCCCCAGTGTTGCCCTCGGCTGGATAAATCTCTTTGTCGGAAGGACGTCTGATCCTGTCTCCCGAGACTTCTGACCCTTCTCCCTTATCTTGCGGAATGCAGCTAGAGTGATCCCCGCACCGGAGATGGCTACCAGTATCGCAAAGAGAATGTAGAATATATGCCATTCCTTTTGCGCCCGCTCAGAGCAGTACTCATCAATCAACCGCTCATTTCTACGCGGGAAGCACATGTTGCACATTTGTGCCAGTGTAGGCTTCAGCTTGGCTCCCCCCTTTGTCACACAAGTCGGGGTAAGGTCGCCAGGGGAGCATGCTTGGTCACGACAGGTAGGCGGCCTGGTAGCTGTTTGGGTCGGTCGACTTCTGTCTAAGTCGCCTGTCGCCCCAAGCCTTCCGGTCTGTCGGGGATCTGTGTTGTCTCCCGGCTTGACCAGGTTGAACCGTGACTTTTGGTCGTCTCTGCGCTTGTTCTGACTTGTAGGCTTGTTGGTAGAGGAGCTCCTGAACCAGCGTATAAGAGAGTAGATGGCCTGTCTGCAGGATCTCACCTTTGATCCACTGATCTGGACAAGGTCGTTCGGTGCCCTTTCCGTGGAATAGGGAAGAAGATCTTCGACGCATGTCTCAAGATCCGCCATCAATCGCTTAAGAGTAACCTGGTCGCTCATCTTATTCTCAATCACATCATCATCTACTCCTTCTGCGACATTGTCAGTGGTGACGGTAAACCAGGAGTGAGGAACCGGCGAAGCACCGTGTTTGCTAGCTTCCTTAGTCACAGGGCCGCGAATGGTATGGTCCTTGAGGCTCGTATGCACACCGAGATATCCTCGCGGAATCGACCATGCCGACACCTGAATGTTCTGCAGGATGACAATGCAGCATGCTAAACACAGAACAGGATTCCACATCTTGTCGGCTCCTGACCACAACGTCTTAAGTGTTTGTATAATACTCTACATGAGCCCGACATGTTTCCATCTTGCTTCTGCTTGCTCTGCATCTTGCGTCTTTCTTTCGTCTTTCTTGCGCCTTTTGGCTGGTGTTGCTGTTGAAGGCGCGACTCTACGGTCATGCCTCCTTTTGTAGGTCTAGAAAGTAATATCAGCGTTTATTAAGAAAAAACAATAACAAGGATAAGGACGAACTCCACGTGCCGACTAAGGCGAAAGAAGTCAAGCGGTAAATCCATTAAACATGTTTAAATGTTTCGATACTTGCTTGTGGGAAAAAAAAAGGAGAAAACCCTTGGAGAAAGCAGACGACAATACGAGGCCAACAGAGCCTGCGTCCTGCTTGTTCCTCGAGGATGAAACGACCCCTTGCCGCGTAAACCTGATCGTGTTTGAGATTCATCTTCTGTCGTCCTACAGATGAGAGAGATCGAACAGATATATATAAGACTGCGATGGTCCAGCGTCCTGTCGAAAGACCGAGCTCACAAGCAGCCTCCATATCTGCTGGCCACGTAGCTTATAATCCCGAGATATACCAAGTAGATTTCGTAAGAGAAGCTCCATCCAAGGAGACTCGAGGCATTGCCAGGCTGATTAGCAAGGAAACCTGGCCAAGTCTGCCTGTTTTTTTTCATCATACGTATAAGTATCGTGTCTTCTTCTCTCCTTTTCTTCTCGTCGGCCCCATCCTGATCAACTGTTTCATCTGGCCTCCTTACAAAGCGGACCGCGTCCAGAGCCTCGTCTTCTTCTTTCTTATCTCTGTTTCATATCTCGTCCTGCCATTGTTGTCGTTGTTGACGTTGTTGACGTTGGCGTTGGTAGTTCTGCTTTCTCCTGGCTCAAAAGGGAAAACCTCCTTAGAAGTCTTCTTCTCCTTCTCATCGCATTCTCAACCGCAAGAACTACAGCATCAACAAGAACACCAACCACGAGGACAAGGTCGCCTCCTTTGTACATAGTAAAGAGATGAGTGTCTACCTGGTGAGTACCAAGGGAGCCCGGCCCTTATCCCTGCTGTGAGCCCGTCTGACCCTGTGCTCGCAGAACAAGCCACCTTCGCATCCTCCCCTCTAGCAAGACAAAGACCGACCCTTACATCGACACCGTCCGGCGCCTATTTCGACTCAGCGTCAACCTACACTGCCCCTTCATGTTCGTTTAAACTGCTGTCAGATTGCTTCCCTTCGACAACCAGCAACCCCGGACTCCCTGGGGTTTTTCCTCCTGACTGCTCGGCGTTTGCGTTAAACCTGGGATAAATAAGAAGACAACCGGATAGATACTATATACTCTTTGACCGCAATCAGCATGAATCCGTACTTGAGTTGGGCGATTCTGCTCCTTGCTGCGGGCGGACTCGGCTACTACTACAAGAATGGCTCGACAACCAAGTCAAGAGCTGCCTTCCTGAAGCCGAGTGAGAGGCAAAACACTGCCTCGCCAGGGAGCAAAAAGGGAAAACAGCAGCGCAACAAGCCACGCAAGAATCCGCAGCAGGAAATCAACAGCAACTCTAGCGAGGGTAGCAACAGTGCCGCTGCACCGGTAGCCGTACCTAAAGCCGAGAAGGAGCACAAGGTCGTCGATGCCGAAGAGCCGGTTTCCACCAGCAATGGGGGAATGGACGACAACTACGAATTCGCCAAACAGTTCTCCAAGGCGATGAGCGGCACTCCTCTAGCTGCCAAATCTAAGACTGGCACCAGTACAAGAACAAAGAAGCAGCCCAAGCAGCAGCAGCAAGAACAACTACAACCTCTCCCAAACGCCAATGGAGATATGCACGCCAACCATGTCTCTACTGCTACCTCCTCTACCGCCGGCGCAGATGCGGACGACGACATGTCTCCCATCAACTCACCCCGCATCAAACCTGCTGGCGATGTCAGCGACATGCTCGAGGAGCCTGCTCCCGCTGCATCCGTCCTCCGCCTTACGGGAGACGTCGAAGGCGCCCAGAACGGCAAGAAAAAGAAACAAAGCGCCTTCAAGTCGGTAGAGACGAAGAAGCAGCGCCAGGCCCGCCGTAAGCGCGAGGAGAAGAACGAGATGGTCAAAGAGGCAGAGAAGGCCAGACGCGCAATGGTCGAGAACCAGATGCACACGGCCAGAGAATACGAGAGACAGCAGGCCAAGTCAGCGGCACCCTCACCACCCACAAATGCTTGGGCAACATCGCCCTCCACGCTCGCACACACCACCGGCGGCGGCAGCAACGGTGCCAGCAACACCAAGCCGTCTGCCATGCCACTGCTCGACACCTTTGAGCCCTCGCAACCAACCTCCAAGCAGACGGGCGAGAAAAAGCCATGGACGAAAGACCTTCCGTCGGAAGAGGAGCAGATGAGGATGCTCAACACGCTGAGCAGCGAGAACGAGTGGACGACCGTCTCGAACCGTAAGAAGGAGAAGCGCGGCAAGGGTAACGCCGAGTCGATGAGCGAAGCCAGCAGCTCGGAGGTACACGGCAACCCCGTTGAGGCCTCGTGGTAGTTAACGACACGATTTCTTTTCTTCTTTTCCTTTACTCAAAAAACTTATCATGAACCAGCATAGAGAGGACTCCATCATTCACCAACCACCCATCTCTTCCAGTCGATCCATACAATTACATACATCCGCTCCAGCATTCCATACTCTGCCCTTCTCTCCCAGCATCCAGGCCAAGCTCTCTACATTTATTACAGGTCTCTTTTTTTTCCCTCATCCTGCCCCCTTTTTTTTTTTCAACCAAACTACTAGCTCATGGCGTTATGGCACCTTTTACGTTGCCTTTCAACGGGCGGAGGGAATACTATCCCGCCCTCCTTTCAATTCCATCCAATTTTCCCGGTCTTTTCTTTTTCCCTTCCCCTTCTCGCATCGATGTCTCTACCTTGCTTCTCGCTTCAGCTGTATTTATTTATTGGTTTTCGTTTTTGCTTATTGCCCTTCGTCCCCCTTTGCTTTTTCCTCCCGAGTAACCGCCCGCTGCTTATTTCTCATCGCTCTCGCATGTCTACCTCTTGTTCAAATTGGGCCTTTTGGCTTCGGATTATCCTCGTCCTGCATCAGCCAGAGTTGCCCCTTTTTCTCTCTCTCTTCCTGCTTTATGCCGGTTTTATGCTGACTCTTGGCCAACTCTTCTTGTATGTCTTAGTAACAGTTAGTAGCCAGTCTTCTACCTTCTCTCTTGTACTTTAATATCTTCTTCTCCGTCTCCTACGTCTTCTTCCCCGTCTTCTTCTACGTCTTCTCTTCTATATGATCTTCTTAATATATTCTTATATCCGATCCCGTGACCTAACAACGTGACCTTATCGCATCGTGGCTTTTTCGCCTTTAAAACAACTTTCAACTTCTTCTTTATTAACAACGCAAGACAAGAAAAAAAGAGACTCGACTTCGCCTTCGCTGCCTGCTTCGTCCCCTTCCATAGCGACGCCTGGCCTCAATTGACTCTCTGTCTGGCCGCCCTCGAGCTGTGAGAAAGCTCGAAAGGATATAAAGTGTTTGTTTTATCCGCCACGCGAAACCCACCGTCATCCAAGCCAAATGCTAACCAAACAGCCGAAGAAGAAAAAAAAAAAAAGAACCAGGGGGATCCTCGTCTCTCGTTTGCACAGGACACATATACACTTAAACCGAACAAGACTCGAGCCTTGAACAAACGGACTGCACTTGGAGGCCGTTTGTCTTCCTGCAGACGAGACAGATATTTATATTACCACACACCAAAAAGTACACGTCTACCTATACATCTCTCCTAGAAGATGGCCCAAATCCGCGGTACGGCGGGGTACAACCTGGGACATCAGAACCCCTTCGTCGGCCCCGGCAGAGAGCAAGCTACCAGCGACCCGAGCCCGTTGGATGCCATTCGGGAACAGACGAGCAAGATTGAGGACTGGCTAGACAGCGTCGCTGATCCAATCAAGCCGTATGTCGCCTCCTATTCACCCTTTCTACATGATGGGGGAGAGACATCGAGAAGACGTGTATGGACAGCTTTAAACTAACTGGTTTGACAGACATCTGCCTGCAATCGGTCGATTCCTGATCGTCGTCACCTTCTTGGAAGACTCGCTGCGGATAGTGACGCAATGGACTCCCCAGCTCGAATACCTCAACCAGTACAGACACAGTACGTAGGAGAAGAAGACCCGAAATATCGTTTAACAATTGAAGTTTCTCGATCTAAATTCTACTATAGTCCCATGGGGTTTAACACACCTTTTCCTCATCCTCAACGTCATTGTTATGCTCTCTGGTTCCGTCCTTGTTATCGCTCGCAAGCACAGTGAATACGCTGTTGCAGGCCTTCTTGGCGTCGTGGTCGCCCAAGCTCTTGGATACGGCCTCCTTATCGACATAACCTTCATCGTCCGCAACCTTAGCGTCATCGGCGGCCTTCTCATGGTTCTATCTGATTCCTGGGTGCGCAAGAAGTTCATGCCCGCCGGCCTTCCACAGCTCGAGGAGAAGGACCGCAAGATGTACGTCCAGTTCGCCGGCAGAGTTCTCCTCATCTTCCTGTTCATCGGATTCGTCTTCTCTGGTGAATGGAGCTTGTGGCGAATCATCGTCAGCTGCATTGGTCTCGTCGCCTCGGTCATGGTCGTGGTTGGATTCAAGGCTAAATGGAGTGCTGTCATCTTGGTCGTTGTCCTGAGCGTTTTCAACGTTCTCGTCAACAACTTCTGGACGGTTCGTATTCCAAATATTTGTTTCCCCGTATTTGGTGGTTCCACTAGCTAATTTGGCTCTCAATAATAGCTCCACCCCCATCACCCTCACAAGGACTTTGCCAAATACGACTTCTTCCAGATTCTTTCCATTGTGTAGGTCTTTCTTCTGTATACTCTATATGCGCTCATACTAATTATCCATAGTGGCGGTTTGGTTCTCCTTGTCAACATGGGCCCTGGACAACTCAGCATGGACGAGAAGAAGAAGGTGTACTAAGCGAATGGCTCTTCTACAAAAGAATACCCACGCGCTTCCTGCAAGGGATGAAAGAAAAGCAGAAAAAATCAATGAAGAATATATCATGATGATGTGAAGGACACCTACTCGCTTGCATAGCCCAACACCACCATCCAATCTACCGCCAATAACTAGAAAAAGCCGCCTCTAGGAACGATTTTTTTCCCCTTGTCTTTTTGCCATATCATGTCATGTATTCCATGTCACACCGATCCTGTCCCCCCTTCCCATTCATTCCATTATTCGCAATAGCCCTATATCCTGTTGACTTTGATCTTCCGATTTCCTCTACATTCCAGTTCCTATTCCAATCTACATCAGTTGGGAAAGCCTGAGGGTCACATTCATATATATATCTACGGCATGATCTATTGAAAATGAATGAGTTGTATCATTTTTGTCTTTTATCTTGACTATTTCATATCCTCTTTTGTCTTTTATCCCGTCTCTACTGAGGGTCAACCGTTCGGTTTGCTTAGTGTTTTCTTTCCGTTCTAGATCATCCCCGTACTCTTTTTCTCTGCTTAGCTGGCTGGAGGCGGAGGTCTTAAGAGGGATAATGGCGCAAGATGCCTTGGCTCTAACTTGGGGTATTTTAGTTGTTAGTATAGATGAAGGACTACTGTCTACTTCTAGCGAAGATTCCGCCTATTCAGCTACTCCATATATATTGCCATAATCCATAGAAGTAAGCTGAGAAGAAAAAAAAACAATGAAGAGAAGATCTTGATTGTAATAACAATTAGCCAGAAGTAATTAATATATAAAGCCGAGTCAAAGAATAAACCTACCACCAACGAAGAAAAGAATCAGAGTAAAAAACAACTGTGCTAGCCTGCTTGCTTGTTTGCTGAGAGGAAATTCTTAGGGAACAGAAGAAACGCAAGGAAAGCAAATAAAATATGCAAATATCAGAATCAGACCGTGCTGTCCTAGTAGTGGGTTTGTGTGAGGGCGAAAGGAAAATATGATATCAAAAGAAAAACGAAGAAGAACGGGCAGCTTCACAACAAAAGACAGTATAGACAGGCCGATGCATAGCATGGCGGCTTAATGCAATGTGGGAGAAAAAAAAAAGAAAAATAACGAAAGAAGTAGAGACAAAAAAAGGGAGGGGGAGAAGAAATATATACAAGAAAAAACGCCATTTTTTCTAACTCTTTTGCTTTACCTTTTCTTTGTACTAGGAAGAAGTAGAAAGGGAGAAGAAAAAGGGATTAGAAGTCCATACTCCATCTGTACGTTCTGATGCGATCGAAGCGATCGATTCCGTCGTCATTGGCTGTATGGTCGGAGTCAGGGTGGTCGACGTCGTGGAGCTCGATGGTGCTGGTGAACGGCAGCTTTGAAACGTTTGAATTGTTTGTGGTGCGAGGCCAGGGGGTGGTGGATGATGGGGTGATGGGGCGGAATGCCTTACCACTATCGACGGTTTCTTTGGATGTTGGGCGGTATTCGGTTTCATATCTATGATGCTGACGTGGCTTGGAGGGTGGCAGACTGGGTAGGGAGACGTAAGGTTTTAATTCGAGCGGTGAAGCGGTGCTGGAGTCGTTGGATGGTGAGAGAGCGAGTTGTTGATGCTGGTGGTAATCGGATGGCCGTCTGCATACTTTAGGAGGAGAAGTTGTTGTTGTAGATAACGGCGGGAGTGATGGACGTGTGTCTGGGGGCTGGGCGGTGGTTGAGAGGGAAATGGACGAGTTGATGGGTATCAGGCCACGGGATACAGTCGCCGCGGTTGAAGATTTGCGTGAGTTTGTAGTAGAGTTGTTTGCAACTGACCCAGTGGTTTGTGCAGAAAGCGGCTGAGCGAGCGCTGGGCGTCCGTCTGCGTCAAGACAGGCGGTACTGGGCAATGCCTTGATACCCCTGAGTAGCGGGCTGCTGCTCGCCGAGAATCTCGAGGCAGGATCTGCTCTGATCTTGCCCTCCATGACCTTTGCACTTGGCGGCGGCTGAAGCATCCATTGAAGCTCCTCTTTGCTCATGAGTGCACTCGCAATTGGAGGGTACACATCGTGTATTTCCGGCGGCGGATCAATCGAGTACTTTGACGAACCTCTGGTCGCTACCCGTAGACTCGAAGACGACCGCTTCCCGTCAGACCCCCAAAGCACCTCGTCGTCTCTCTGATACCGAACGCTATTCCATCGACTGGCCCGGCCGCGTGGCTCGTCCTTCTTATCCTTTGGTATCGACAAGTCCTCCAGCACACCCGTCAGCACCGCTCTCTCCGTCACGACAGGCTTGTCCTTATCCAACGTAGCCAAGTTCCTCTGGCTTCCCGTCCGACTGGCAGTATTGTTCCTCCCCCTCCTCACCGGCGGCCCAGGCCCCAGGGCGATCTCTTCACTCCAGTATGCATTTGTGCTGAACGGCGTTGGCTGGTAGAACACAGGCTGGTCCGTTACGAGGTCACCCCTGCCAGCCTCACGTGCTGTTCTGACCGCATCTCTCCTCCTCTTCCTTCGCTCAAGATGTTCTGTGCAAGGAGTACAGGCTGCGTAATAAAATATCGCAGACTGGGCGCCTCTGAACAGCCACATCACCTGTCGTGGAAGGTTGCTCGCCTCTCAGCTCACGGCTTCGCCAGGAGGCAAGTCAAAGCACGCAAAAATGTGCTGGAAAATCTGCGCATTTGAACTGGGTAGGGATTGCGAAAGGTGAATCGGGGATAATGACTGTTAATATGAGCCGCCTGGGGAGATTATTCCTGAATGAACTTGAAACGTAAGGCGCTACTATGGTGGTGAAACCTGCTCGAAAGACGGGGCAATTGAGGCGGTTAGCAGGAGTTAGCAGCGGAAAAAACAGTGAAACAGGGTCAGTCTTTGGCCAGCAAACTGTTGTGCGGGTATCATCTTCCCTTCAGAAAAAAAAAAAGGAGAAGAGCGACGGGGGGGAGAGGGAGAGAGACAAGATGTCAATGGCAGCGAATTAAATGTGATTTGGCCAGACGAAGCGAAAACGAAAAGAAAAAGTGCCGTGCACAGGCCTCTCTGTGGCTGCCCAACCGGGCCACGGGGGTGCCAAGCTCGCCAAGGCATAAAAGTGGCGTCGCGGCCCCACATCCCCACAGCATCCCCTTTCGGTCTAGCGCAGCGTAGGGCGGGCCAATCATGTGAGACTTCTGTTTGACGTGCGCCAAGCGCGCTTCTCCATCCGAAGTCACTCAAAGTATCGACAAGTAACAGCTGCAGGACATGGACGCTAAAGGTACAGTTACGGACTTATATTTCATGACGTATATAACGTTGACGTTGAAAGTGGAAAGGCGGTATGGGTGCCACTGGCATGGGAGAAGCAAGATTCGACACACGGTGACATGGAACTCTACGGAGAATTGGCTATGAAAGGCTCAAGGAAATATCCTTTTGATCCCTTCATCTGTTACTGCCCTCTATTCGATAATGGCCGACCGTCTGTTGTTGAGGCATATATCCGTTCTCCACCCTCGCCGCCCACGTAAGTCCCGCACTTAGCGTATGTTGTGCGAGCTGAGATGACGTTGGCTGGTGACGAGGCTGACAGCCGGCGCCATTTTGGATATATGGCCCTCGCGCGGTATCTACAGAGTTGCACAGCGGACGACGCAATCTCAACTATAAAAGATGGGAGCCTGGTTAGCAAAAGCCCCAGAGAGAGTTCCAAAAAAAAAAAAAAACTTACTGCTTCTCTCCATAGCTATTAGTATAGCAGCGGGGTACAATACCCTTGGGCAGGCTAAAGACTCCCCTCAGACGCGCAGAGTTCGTTCAAGAGACCAGCTTGACCGGAGCTAGTTGGTCTTTCGCCCAGTCCTTTACACGTTGTTCCTCATCGGGAGAGCGGAAAGAGGGTCAAACTTACTATATACAGGTCATGGAAGTACGGCTGATGATGGGTTGATCTCTGAAAAATGCGGAGAAGATGATGAGAAGAAAAGGAGGAAGATACATCTTCTAGTTTAACAGCATTTCTTCTTTGTTCCGTTAAGCTAGGATGAGAAATGTATGGAATGGACACGGAAGGTGAGAGCTACATCGGCCTCACCTACATAGCACTCCGGAATGAAGAATACTAATATTGCGGCATCAGGTTGGTAAGTAATACCGTGGATAATTTACGTTACCGACAGATATTCATGCAACAGCCACGAAAATATACTTCAAGGCGATATGGATTATGCATAAAAGAGTTTATACACGAAGCTACTTCTAGGTACTTCCTCTACACGTGCGATAAAGAAACGGCGATAAGCAGCGTATACAAAAGGGATATACTACCAGCAACTCGACTTATCAAGGAGTTGTAATCATGCACATGCAAGAGACGGCGTCGTCTACATGTCTGCATGTCTAGCGGTGACCATCCCGAGCACCCCGAGAGAAGATCTGGAAAAGCTTCTTTTATAAGCTTTCGCCCGACTCGCCAAACACGACGGCCCTGCTTTTGCATCGCCTAGTTTCTTGGGGGTCGGACAAGCAGATATATAGGATCAAAGAAACAGCTGCAGTGTCCATCTGGCTTGCATAGTACGGCTCTCTTCCAGGTTCTGCTAGCCGGTCTTAAGCCAGTATAATATACCGTAGTGAAAAGTTAGATATGTGAGCTGAGGTTACTTCATAGCAATGCCAATTCTTTGGCCCATACGCATCAGGACCTTGCTAGCGAAGGTTCTTATCTTGTCGTATACCACAAACAATACATTACCACGATAGACACTGTTTATACTAATGAGAGAATACCGTAGGCTGTTAAAGGTCGGTGGTCTCGGGTTTCAGTTGGTTAAAAGACTCAAACTAGATTTTGTCGACTAATGAAGAGAAGCTATATGCATGTACAAAGGCTTACTTCGCATATCAACGCCTTAGCCGATATATTATATAGGGTTGGTGCCATGCTTTACTCCAATTAACCTCCCTGAAATATATGGATCGAGAATGCAAGAATGCGTGAACATTAACAATACTGACTAAACAGCCTGGACCTCGTTTATATTTCACAGCATACTCCCAGATTCCGGCATAATTAATATAATTCCACCAGTTCCAACCAAGTTATCATGCCATAACTATAGAATGCTCCCATGCGACCTACCGAATAAACGTCCTCGGACAAAATTTCAGAGTCAGGCAGACGAGGGTATTTCTTGAGACCCAAAAATGACAAGGTGCAAAGGGAGTTCGTCCGTATCCGTCTTCGGCATCATTATCAACAGCGCATAACCTCCATAAGCCTTAGAGATGGAATAAGCAAATAGCCCTTTCTCGCGCCCAATGCAGCAGGGATAAACGACCGGACAAACGAACAAGATAGGTTGCGAGAAGACCAGTCTAAACGGGGGGTATCAATAACCATCTCGCCCCTGCGTTTCCTCTTTTCTTCCCCTGTCCTCCAACCCGTAGGCACCGGCACTGGAATTGTCTCTCTTCTCTTTTATATACCCCCCCGTCAAGCGTTCTTTGTATTTCTGACCACCTCACCCTTGACCTTCGACCAATCTATCTTCTCATCCACCTCTTCGTCTATCTCCCCGCAAATCACCACGTTATCCCCTCGTATCAAGTAGAGGCCATGTTCTACCTCCGAGCTGGGCTCTGGGTCATCTGGCGTCCGAATTATTCTCTCGATTGTTTGTGATAAGACGAGGTTTGTGAGCTGGTCTGTTGACAGGAGTGTGCCTATTAGTGTGCGGCCGTCCACCGTGAGGACAAGGATTTTTTCTATACCAATTCATCGTTAGCCCATTGCCTACATATCCTGAAGATTAATTTTCGGGGAAATTACGGACAAGGGGCTGAAAAGGGAAAGAGACGCACTATTAATGTAAGATTGAAGGGACATGGTTATAGCTCCTCGCTGCTGTCACTTCCCATCCAGAGGCAGAGAGCCCCTGTTTCGATGCGCGTGATAAGAGAGAAACTGGTAAAAGCCCGGCTATTCGACTTCGAAAGATTGCGCAGTTATAAGAGATGTGTCAACTAAAGAGTATAGGGTAAATTTAATCTGTCAATATCAAAAATTGAGCCTTTGAAGATGTTTTGTTCACGTTTAGAGCAATTTAGACCTTCGCGTTTTGCTTCGACATATTATGTGCTGAGTCAGCATCAAGCAACAACCAACGATTTACTACGTAGAAGTATGAGAAGCAAAGATGAACGCATGGCTATACCGGTCAACAGTAGTTAGATGGGGCTAAGGCTGGGTAAAAAGAGAAAAATAATCGCACTGTCCCGCCAGTCCATGCATCCCATGCAGTATATATGCTATAACTTCCTCCTAAACCCAAAAATGTCAAACATGAAGCCGATGGGACAAGTAAAAACAAAGAGAACAATCCATAAGACAATCCCGTTTCATGAGAGAGACGTTAAATCTAAAGGCACACTGCTACCCCTTCCGGCCCTGTACATCTTCTGGCCACCCATAAACTCTCTAGGTTTTGGGAACTGCGATTCATTCTGGAATTTGAACCGAGGGTCCTCGATTCTTATTCTGCCGTTGGATGAGGAACCCTTTTGGGCCCCAGGACGCTGCGAGCCGCCATTTGTGAGGGTATAAGAGCTGGGGTCAAGCATGGATCGTACAGGAGGTTGGTGATGTGGTGCATTGTGTTGGTTATCTGAAAACGAGGAAGGGCGAGAAGAAAGTGGAGTTGATACAAGGGAGGAAGTTCGTGCTGATGAAGGAGGCGAAGTTGGCGGAGGAGGCGGCTGGGATGGGGGAGCAGTCGGTGGTGGAGGGGGTGGTGCTTGTGGGGATCCGTAAGCATTGCGCGCAGCCTGCATAGCTATCGACGATGCTTGGATTCCATTTGCGATAGCAGGTGCTGGAGCTACTGGAGGGGGCCTGGGTGCTGTAGACGGTGGAGGTGGAGGAGCTAGAGGCGGCGGAGGAGCGGGTGATGTAGATGGCGGCGGCGGAGGAGGTGCAGCAGGCGCGGAGACCATTCTCAAGGCTGGAAGACCAGGTGGTGGTGGTGGGAGCCTTCCAACGCCTGGAACGGGGGGTGGTGCGCGCGGCGGGGGTACTTCTGGTGTGGACTTTCCTGACTGTAGAGAAATTGAAGAAGACGGCCTGGAGGCTGGCCGGGGTGGTGGCTTTCTGAGATTTGCTACTAGTGGGTTCACAGGAGGTGTCGATGGAGCTTCCGTAGATGGCGGAAGGGGTGGTCGGAAGCTAGGTGCTTTATTGGATGGGATTGGAGGCTTGGGAGCAGATCCCGTAGGTGGTGATATCCTTGAGCTGTTTTGTGATTCGGAATCTGATAGATATGATGCATTTGAAGTTGCCCCAGTATCTATACCACCGCGCTTCTTGAGTTTAGGCATCCCACCGGCAAATAACCCGCCTAGCTGTGGCGCCGATGGAATACCGTCGTCTCCCCTAGTCTGCTCATTCCCAGCACTGTTGCTTCTTATTCTATTCCCAGCACCTCCCGGGGCTAGAGGAGCCAGTCCACCAGGGGGCTTAGGTGCCATCCCAGGAACCGGAGGGGCGCCAGCAACTGGAGGGCCTCCCGAGCCTCCAGACGCCTTCCCGATAAGAGGTGCAGATCTGTCATTCGTAACGGTTTTCTTAAGCTTGGTGCCTTTTGAGATATCCGAAAGGAGGGCAGTCTGTTAAAGTATCAGCATAAATCTTGGTATCAAGTCACTTGTAGACTGGGAATCAACTCGCTTACCCTGGGAGGTCCGCCTTTGGGAGGTCCAGCTGCCTTCCCAGGCATAGGCGGCGGCGGAGGAGGTGGAGGAGGAGGCGGCGGAGGCATCTTTGCAGTATGAACGTGAGAGTTGTAACTATTTCAGCTGGAGGGAGAGGCGAGGTATGACGCCGGGCAAGGCGATGGTTGAATCATATAGCGACAGTCCTATATGGAAGATTGTAAGATGCAAGGCCAGGGATTAATCCTCCGCCAACTTGAGCTCCTTTATAATATCCCGATGTACCGGTTTCTGCCTATCCGTGTTGAAACGAGTTTTCCTCTAGGCAGATATCAATCCAGGCTTCGAGATCATGGTAAAACGTTGCTGGCTGACGACGGTGTTTTGCGTGGATGTGGTTGAGAATCCGCAAAGTTGATGATTTCGTGGCGGTGCAAGTTCATATTACATAAGCATATCTTTCCCATCTTCAAGAACGAAGAGAAGAAAAGACGAAGAAGACGAGAAGAAGCAATTGTGAAGGCAGGAGATAAGTTATTATGAAGCGTATCGGCCTTCAAGCTCAACGGCGAGCTCAAGGCTCTCTCTGCCAGCTCTGCGCCTTTTCCACGTCCTCAACTCCACGCAGGTTTACGCCCTTTTCGCGCGCGGGCGTTGACAGGAGGAATCCATGCGATATCTTTTATAGCAGCAGAAGAAATGCTCTACGGCGGAATGAGTTTACATATAGATATTCGTCGACTGTTGCTGCGGCTCAGTCAGATACCCACGATGATTCCGCCGTTCGAGAGATAATATCCGAGAGCAATTCGATAATATCAGGCACAGCCATACCACCAGAGGAGTCGGTCGTGAACATCCTAAAGCAGAGTCAGGCCATCATCGAAGCTGGTCAATCGGTTAAAACAGCAGAAGTCCAGCCGGATACCAAACCGAAGAAGGATGCCATCTCTTCCCTCCTCAACCTTGATGAAGAAGAAGCGACGGCGGCACAAAAGAAACCAGCTCGAGCACAGAAGAAGGATCCTTCCATAGCCACATCAGCAATATCAAACATGTTAAACGACTTATTACAAGATCCGAAAGTTTTTATATCACCTGAGATACTGAGGCTCTATACTTCTATTCAATGCCAACTCAAGAAGGCCGACTATATACCCACCATATTCACCCTTTACGCTAACAAGCCCTCTCCACGCTCCAGTGGCGGGAAAATAACATATAGTCCCGCCAATCCGAAGAGCCCACAGAATGCAATTCCTCCTACAGTTGCCAATGATGCTCTCGAAGTGGCCATGGAGCAGCGGAATCTCCCTTTGGCCTTGGCTATCATCGACAGCGCATACTGCACACCCGCCTTCTACCGCTCGAAGATCATCCGACAGGCATCTTTCCCCCTCCTGGGACTGCTCGCTACACCCCCCGCAGCATGGGCGATAGCATCGTACATCTCAACCCTTCAGAATACCATGGACCCATCGACGGCCAGGGGGATTGCATTTTCTGCCATTCTTGCATATGTCACCTTTACTTCCTCTGTAGGGGTAGTCGCAGCTGCTACTTCGAACGACCATATGCGACGAGTGGTCTGGATTCCAGGAACGGCGTTACGAAGCCGCTGGCTACGGGAAGAGGAGCGAGAGGCTTTAGACCGAATTGCGCAGACATGGGGGTTCAAAGACCCGTTGATGCGAGGCGAGGAGGTTGGAGAAGAGTGGGAGGCTCTGCGCGAATTCATCGGCATGAGGGGGATGATTTTGGACAAGACTGATCATATGGAGGGTATGGAGTAGACTTGGAGAGCGTGAACTTCCAGCGACATCCTGTATTTATACTATAAACTACTGTATTTCTACGCATTTAAACTACGACATACGATGAAGGAATATGTTCTCGTCACGTTGAGTTCATTTTTTAAGATCAGAGCTAAACTACTAAAGCTTAGTACACTCTCTTTGGTGGAGACATGGAAGCCTTGATGGTAAGACTTCCAACGTTCTGCCAGCCCTTCTTCAACAGGGAGACGAGGTAGTTGATGGCCAACATGATGTTAGCAATGAGCTCATCCTCACTCATACCAACATTGCCTATAGCAACACCCAAGCAGAGTTCCTTCTTAAGCTGGAACTTGATGGTGGACTTGACGTCGTTCATCTTGTTGCCGAGATCCTCGTTGTGGGAGACGGGGGTAGGGAATTTACCAGCTAGAAGTTAAGTTAGTACCTTGAAATAGGTAGTGAGAAATATGAGAAAGCTAACACTTACCCTTGGAGAGACCGGGACCCAGGAGACGAGGAATCTGTCGGACCAAGGAGTCAGAGGCAAGGAAAGCATCGTACTTGCGTGCGAGCTTCTTGATGAGCTTCTTGTTCTTGTTGAGCTTCTTCAAGTCGTCAGAGGACATGGCATCGACGCCGAGATGCTTAGCACGGTCGATATCATGCTGGTCACCGAGAACGCTATATCAAAAAAAACCAATTCTAGTCAGCACTTCACCCTCTCATGCATTTGTTCTATTGTTGTCTCGTTGAAGCGTACCAGATGCTCATTCTTGGGCGAGGAACGGTTGGCAGCTTGATAGTGCCGGAGAAACGCTTGTCACGTTGAGGGTCATAGTTCTTCAAGCCGATCTGGAGCTCGACGGTCTCAACGAAGTTTCTCTTCTTCTCGTTGTGAGAGTAGTCCAGGAGCTGCTGGACGTTGGTACGCACTCCGGCTGTTCAATATCAAGCCGGTTAGTCAGGTCTTCTTATATTTTTCGCTACCAGGTTTATTCGATTGGAGGGGCATCAACATACCGACTGTGATTTTAGACATGATGAATACAGTCTTCCAGAAGAATACTTCAAAATATTCTTATGGTGAGGATTTGCGCGTTTGTCGTCAGAAAGTTTTCGATCTTGAAGCCGCTTTTTTTTGCGTAGCTAAAATGTGGGATGCCCTAAGCGCTAGCGGTATACAAATTAGGGTTGTATATATCACGTGCATATATTATATTACATAATCATATCTATTAAACGCAGAAAGAAGAAAAGAAACATTAAAAATGAAGAAAATAACGAGGAGAAAGGAATAAAAACAAATAATAAAAATCAAAGATCATAGTTATGAGACCAGGTCATCCCTAACGGCGCCGTTAAGTGGTCCCCCACACAATCAAGGTCCGAGTCGGCGTCAACATGACAGAACCCGCATCTCTCATACAGCCGAATGGCAGTAGGATTTTCACGCTCGACAATGAGAGAAAGATGCAGCTTGCTTACTGATTTCTCCTTGCCATCTTCCCTTGTATGATCTTTCATCTCAGAGACCAGCAGCTTTCCGACACCGCGCTTGGTTGCTTCTGGTAAGACAAACATCGAGACGGCAAAGTAGGTGGTTTCGGCGCCCTCGAAGGCCCCCTCTGTTTCAGGCTGCATCCAATCCATAGACAAGAACGGCTCCCAGGGACACTTCGTAGAACCGACATCAAGCACCTTTGGCCCGAGGAGGACAATCATGCCCATCCATTCATGATTTTTCAGCTTATCAACATCTTCATCGGCGGTATTATCTTGTTCAACACAGACAGCCACAAACGTTGTGGACATTGGGTTCCGAAGTCGTTGGGCCCACTGCTCATCGGTGAAGGCGCTCTCACGTTCATAATTGGAGCTGAATGCCTCTGGGTATGTCTTTAGTGCTCTTAGCCGAGCATCTCGATATCGATTGTATAGTGCTGTCAGGTCTGATGGGGTAACTGGCCCCTTTGGAACTTGAACGACTTCCACCCGGCTTTTATCCATGTTTGAGGAGGTTATATCTGGTAACAAAATGTCATGTTGGGGCTGATAGCATCTTCCCCAGGATTGTATCTATCTTTAAATACTCCATAGAGACCATCGTATTCACTAGGGTGACTCACAATAAGGCGAGGATGGGATCTCAAGATCTCAACGGAGTCATCCGTTACAATGTGGAACCGTCGTAAGAGAAACAGATTTAGCGGTATATCAATAGTCTGATATCTGACTCGATAGACTGTTGTACTTGAATGCTGCCCGTATAATAGCCAACCTCTAATGATTCCATCTTAGGGAGAACTCCATAGACAAGAGATTCTAGACGTTAGCTGCCATATCATCTCATGGTCTATGATATTCAGGGACACGATATATAAGAGGAAAAGGCCAGTTAATCCTTGTCTACTCTGTATATCTGCTATAGTTGAATAGCATTAACACCTACATCAACACCAACACAGACTAGTGTTCACGGTGTGAGAAGAAGCAATAAGCGGTTCCTTTTTTTTGCCTCCACCCACCAGAATCCTGCTGCCTAAAACAGGTCTATGTGTCCTTTACTAGACAAGATATATAGCCACTAGTGACCTCTTCTCTTCCTCATAACACAACGTCCATCTTCCGTTTGTTCCTGTTATATCAAAAGTGCAAGTCACGTTGTCTCTGGGGGAATTTTTTTTTTCCTTTTTGGCGCCTTTCCTAGTTGAGCCTTTTGACGCTTGCCACCAAAAACTCCTCCGACTTTATCGAAATTCTTCCTCATCACCAGAACAAACCCAATCAACACCAAACAAGACAGATACCACGGCGTTGTTAGATAGACAGACAGCGCACCTCCAGCCTTGATCCTGTCGCCGCCTTCAGCTTTGACCGGACTTCCCCGCAGCGTAAGTCTCAGGGAAAAAAAAAACAAACCTCCTGCAAGGCCCCTGTGAAAGGTGTCTTCATCATCCCACCACCGCTTCACTATATAGTACAACAGCCCAACTACCAAGCTTGCTCTCGTCTCCTAGTCTTTTACCTTATATATGCCCTTCGGCTAGACGGATCAAGACCGCCTACACCGATACCTCCATGCTAACGCGTTTCGCTGGCTAACGCATTCGCAGGCACCCTTTTTTCCCCTTCTCTCCCCCTAACCCCACTGCAACACCGCCAAGATGGGTATGTCATTTTCGAAACTCCTCGATAAGTTATGGTTTGGCAAGAAAGAGATGCGAATTCTCATGGTCGGTCTCGATGCTGCCGGAAAGACCACCATCCTGTACAAACTGAAACTTGGCGAGATTGTCACAACCATCCCCACCATCGGTAGGTCTCCCACCCTCACGATTCGACAGAGATGAACCACGGAAGTAGAACAAGAACAGAAGCTGACGGAGTGATCAGGATTCAACGTTGAAACTGTCGAATACAAGAACATTCAATTTACTGTGTGGGATGTCGGTGGTCAGGACAAGATCCGACCACTGTGGAGACACTACTTCCAGAACACCCAGGGTATCATCTTCGTCGTCGACAGCAACGATCGTGACCGTGTCGTCGAGGCCAGGGAAGAGTTGCAGAAGATGCTCAACGAAGACGAGCTACGGGATGCTCTACTCCTCGTCTTCGCTAACAAACAGGATCTGCCCGTAAGCACGCCTCTTCTTCCCCTTTGTACTACGTTAACAGCTGCTTACGACTACTGTAGAACGCCATGAGCCCGGCCGAGATCACCCAACAGCTTGGTCTACAGACCTTGACACGACGTGCCTGGGTAAGAACTTGCCTTTAACCTTGCTTTTTTTTCGATCGGACTTTCCACTAACCATAGGTAGTACATCCAATCCACTTGCGCCACCACTGGAGATGGTCTCTACGAGGGTCTTGAATGGCTTGCCGGTGCCCTGAAGAAGGCTGGTTACGAGTAAATGCCTCTCTATTATAATGGTTAATGTGAATCCTCATATCTGCAGACATTATCACTGTATCATGATGGCGCAGAACATAGGGAGGCTTGGGACACGGGACATGTTTTTTTATCATAGGTCTTGTTGCTATTTTCCTTTGCCCTGTGTGAAAACAAACTCTTTTTACCAAACATTTTTTTTGTCCTTGGCTCTCTTCCATGCTATCATCAGCTGTCTGCCTGATGCTCTTTTCTCTCTTCTCCGATATACTTATTCCCTCTTGCCACTCCACACATTTTTTGATAACTGCAACATCCTGGCCAAATGAAAAAAAAAGGTGTCTAGGTGCAAGGACTTTGTTCTTTCCCTCTGCATATCAATATTGCCTTCTTCCCCTTTTTTCCTACTAACTTATTTTCTTTATGAAACTGCAACGCCCTTCCTATCCAGTCCAGTGCTTTATAGTCATGCAGGAGTCAACATCTTTACATCTTTTACCTCTTTTCTACAAACGGGCATTTCCCATGGTTTAACAAAAACGGTCTTTCTGCATCTGCTATATCTATCATTGCACTTCTCTGGGTTGGTTTGCAATATGCCTACTTATATCCTATTTCCCTCCCTTTTCCCCCTGTTGAATTTATATACATATGCCTCTCTCTTTGCCTTCTTCCCCTATCCAAGAGAAAAAAAAACCTATATATCCCCTTACCACCCTGCCCTTGCATTCTATAGACGCCTTGGCCCAAATGTAAAGAAATATCAAATATGCTGTGGTCTATCTTATCTCTCTCTTTTCTTCTCTACACCCTTTTTATACCCATGTCAACCACTTATGGTAGTCCTCCTTCACTCTGTCCTGTCCCATGGACAGTCTGATGTCCTTCATGTCGGCGACGCACTCTCTGACCATGTCTATAAAAGACTGTTTTCTTGTGCCCCAAGCAATAGCTTCTGCTATAAACTCTTCTACTGAAAGCTTTGTCTGTTGTTTACCAGGTCCTGTCATAGCAACAGACAGTTTCCCCTGAGTAGAGGAATGAGAAATCATTCCTCTATCTCCCTCTCTGTCTCTATTTCTTCTATTTCTCCAATCATATCTATCTACCTAGATCTGGTCTGTCTTTGATATTCCCCCCTTGTCTGCCCTCGACTTGACAAGATGAGCTGCGTTTCAGGGGAATGCAGACCCAAAACCAAAAGCGAGCAGCGAGATGAGAGAAGGAAACTCGCTGCTCGCTTTGATGGTTTGACCAAAAAGCTTGAAGAGGTAGCCCGGCTTCAGCAGCATCGTGAAGATACCCGCATCGAGAAATACTCGTGTATCAATCTAACGGAGGAAGATATTGGGTCTCCAGGTCATACCCCCCAGCGATATCGAGATGCCTACCAGGACTTCACCGATCTATACGGCAATTACTTTGACGATGACGACTCCGTTACCGGTACCGATGAGGATGGCAAACCTGGAGGATCCAAGAAGGACGAAGACTGTGAAAGCGTTGCTTCGGAATCTACCACCGCGTCTGAGAAGTATAACATGTACAGTATCTCCGAATCAGTTCTTCGCATGGCTATTGGATTCCCAGGCTGGGTTCCTATTTACCCCAAGAAAAATGAAAGAGTCTATGGGACTGATTCTACCGTGTCCTCTGCTTCTCCTCCAACGCAAGTCAAGGAGACTCGGAAGGGCGCCTCGAATGAAGGATACCGTGGTTCCATGAAACTCGGCCAGAATACCTCTGCCTCTACATCTTCCCCAGACAAAGAGAACAAGAAAGAAGGCGGCCTCGACTCCGTTCACTCCGTCACTTTCTCTCCTTCCCCAGGCGCCGATAACGTGGAATTTGGACCTCACTCACCCATCTCCCTCTCACCTCCCCCCAGCCCTACTGATATGCTAGGCCCCTGCGACTCAGACTCGGTCTACTCCTTATCCTCCCCTGCCAACAACGATAACATGGATCCCGAGCCTGAGAGTGAGGATGACGATGAAGGTAAAGATGCGATAATCTATCCTAGCATTGAGGGAGACGACCAAACTGAGTTACCATCTACTCAGCCAGAGGGAGACTCAGATGCTACACTCTCTGATCCAGATAGAGAAGATTCTGATTCCGTATCTGGCACCAGTTACGATAGTACCCGTCGCATCAACAAACCCGTCAACCATAAGTTTTTCCACCTTCATCATCGCGTCCCCAAGAGACCTGCCACACCCAGCTCTGCGAACGGCAACATCAAGCGTTCAAAGGTGAGGCAGTCTACTTTCTCACTTAACTCATATCTACATACAATCCGGAAGTGAAAGCTAACAAAGTACCCAATGACTGGCTTGACTCTGTAGACCGACCGTTCAAACCCATAGCGAATCCGGGCTTGGCCTCATGGCCTCTCGATGTCATATCATGCTGTCACACCCAATATCAGACATCCGAGAGATGGGGATGCATGGATCTTCTTTTCATGATATTTCTGTACCACTGGGTTTTACTTCCATTGGCTAACTCTTCCTTGACCTTTGGCTATAATAAGTCATCTGGAGTCATCTTGTTCTTTTTTTCCCAGGATAGAGTGAGGTCACCTCAAAAATAAGTACTAGGATAGCTATTGGCACTTGAGCCCATAGTTTGAAGTAGCTTAAAAATAATCCAATTTATCATACTGCTTTTAGGTGCGTTTAGCAATTGGGGTAAAGATATAGTATATACTTAGGGTAAAGATATAGGGGTCACACCCCCATCGTCAACACACCATTCACTGAACCATCTTAAATTGTATAAACTTCACTCCGGCCGCTGTGACCACGTAGGATATATCATAAAGTCCTGAAAGAAAGATCAAGAACCACTAGCTAAGCACTAATTAACTTGGGATTTGATGATGCTAGTCCCTCCCTCAACTCCACACCGAGAACCTTTGCCAGGAGTTGACCAGCGAGGTTCTATCCCATTGACCCACCAGGAAGCTGCATGGATAATCTGAACCACACTGTTTAGCTCCTCTGTCGACCGAGGAGCATATATCATGATAAATCCCGTCGGAACAAGTCTAAATATCCACCACCAGCTATCTCGGGCAAGCGGATGGCGTTCACCCCATCCTCGTTCAATCACAAGTTTGACATCCGCTGGATGGAGAGTCATATGGATACTCCCGTCGATGGGGTGAGCATGGCATATTTCCCCATTGCATGTAACTCTACTAGTCAAGTCTAGAGGAGTGAAGAGGCCAATGCTATGCTTTTCAAAGCATGATGTCCCCTCATACAACCGGTCCGAGTTGCTGAGAGCCAACTTCTTAATTTCCGCTTTGAGAGCGGTATACATGGCCGGCGTTGCTCGCTGGGTCACTTGTCTGTGAGGAATGATTCCAGCGACTCGTGGCCGTGGTCCAGCACGAGTAGGAAGATATTTAAGGATTCCGGCCTGGGGATTCAATG
Source organism: Microsporum canis CBS 113480 (assembly GCF_000151145.1). NCBI lineage: Eukaryota > Fungi > Ascomycota > Eurotiomycetes > Onygenales > Arthrodermataceae > Microsporum > Microsporum canis. The sequence goes on from NW_003299168.1 coordinate 194,081, forward strand.
TCTCTGGTAGATGTGGTGGTTTCATGGGGTCCCTCAGGGTAAAGATGCTTAAAATGCATATTCGAAGGTATCCCATGGGAGTTGACGGTGTTCCTCCAGGCCCTAGAGAGAGGAATTCAAGGTATCCGGCCCTGACTCTGCGGATAAAGAGTGCTATGAGGAGAGACGATGCAAGCCAAAACATCATGCTGTATAAGGGAGCATATGTATTGCCAGTCACTGGTGCATTGACCATGTCTACTTTGATTTTAAAGTCGATGGGATGGAAGGTAAAGCTCCACTGCATCTGTAGGGATTAATATAAGCCGGTTGAGTCGAGTAAGCTAGCTTAGTAGACATTGCTCACCTGGTAGCACCGACAGAGAGGCTTGATAGTCTGTCCACCGTACACTCAGTAGATCAACCTTATAGTAATCTTAGGAGCCGAAACTGGGAGCTACCTGCAACTCCTCCCAAGGGATTCAAGATAACGAGACTGATATAAATAACGAGCATGAAGAATCAAACGGTGAAAAATAAAGAAAAGACGTTGAATTAAATATGATTCTGCCATCACGAGGGCGGTACCCAAAAGGGAAGTCGAAGGTCCAATCGCCGAAGAAGAAATAACACAAAATATCAGACGCAGGAAAAGCCGAACAGCTCATCGACTTCGCATTGCTGGCTTGCTGTCATTGATCATCTTTAGCCGGACAGTGCACTAGCCAGCTAAGGCCCAAGATGCAGAAAACCAGTTAGGAGTTGCCTCCAGCCTGCAAGTCTCGCTTTTAACAGCTCAAGGGTATAATATACGGAATTCTATCTCGTGTATCAGCAACGCTGAATCAAAAGGACAAGCTCGAGTCGGAATCATACCATTTAACGAGCCGTCAAGCCTTGCTTGGGACATCTCTCGCTATCCGTCTGTCCACTCACAACTGGACTCTCAACTAGACAAGGCACAGAGGATGCTTTAGGCGCGGCCAGTTCAGCCTAGATCCAGGGCTAGCCGCTGCCCTAAGGAGGATGCCTCCGTTACTTCGAACTAGAGAAGATAAGGTCCAGGTAACTAGACGTTGAGAAGGAAGTGTTATAGGTAACTAAATGTTTGCTAAATATGTCACAGGTCAGACTAGATCTACTAGTATTAAGCAGTCCAAATATACACTCTTTGCAGCGCCATATTCTCCTAAGGTCGGAATGTCGGCACGCAGAATTCAACATGCAGGGGGTATTTGACTAGTTAACTAACAGTTGTTGGAACACTTAAGGCTAAAGGCATGCCCCTACACTACATCGTCCATCTCGCTACAGAACAAGATTCCAAGGGCACTCCCACAATCAATTTAATTAGAATTCAAGCATATACGGCAATGAACGAAATAATCTAACTTATACCAGTCCATCCTTACAACAATAATTAGCAATTGGCCCTCCACTGGGAAAGGATTATCCATTCGATTCTCTTAAGACCTAAAGGCGTGCTAAAACGGTGTCTGCTATCACATCGTCTGCTTGTTCCCTTCAGAATTGCATATTAATGACCTAAGAGTCGCGCTGTTGGCTTTGTAAAACGCCAAGGCACGCCAGGGAAACAGATTCGCACCTCAGCAACCAAGAATCAACTATGCCAGTATCTGGAGCTGGCTTAATAACGAAGGCCTTATCACTAAGGCCAATACAAGAGTTACAGGTTTCTGCCCAATAAAAATACTCGAAACGGCATTCTCAGAGATGAAGCGCGGAGGGACTCCCACAAGTGACGTGCAAGGTCAAGGAGAACCCAGTGACGGTGGAGGAATCTAAAACTGCTATTGAAAAAGCTTTTGACGATATTGAAAATCAGCTGTGAGGTTAGCAAGTCGAGCATATATATTGCTCAGTTGGATGATAAAAAGTGAGCAATATTTAGCTAAATATCTTACAGCATTAAGTCAACATCGCCAAGGTTAGTAGTAAATATCATATATGCTTTGCGCTTTTACATACCTAATCTCTATAAACCGACAGCCAACTCCACTCAAGCAATCTTTAACTTTCCGAGCAAACAAAAGGGAGCCCGGAAATTGCGCCGTGACAACGGCCGATAGTGTGTATATCCATGGCACAGGCTGGACATGCGGCTGGCGCTATAAATTCGGGTTCAAATATTGGTCAAATGTTGCAATGTGCTCAGCAGCGACCTTCCGCTGTGAAGGGACTCTATGATAAGACTGTTCTTAACGTGAGTAACCTAGCTGTCAAACGGCCACTGGCGGGCCAGATCGGCTTTGTCTTCTTCGGTCTTGCCAAACTCCTTCATTACTTCTTCCTTTAACTCCCGAAGAGCAATCTTGACCGTTTCATATTGCCCATGCTCAACTGCGTCTTTATCCGGCCAGAGTGGTCCAAGTCGGGCTTTGAATTCATTCATAAGCTGTATTCCATGTATTGCCTTTTTACCATCATTTTCGATCTCCTCTAATAGCTCATTAGTGAGGACAAAGGGAAAGGGTTGAGGTGGGTTTGGGGTTTCATTTGCTGGTAGATTAGGCCATATGTCGCGCAGGCCAATAGCAAGGCTGTGAAAATGAGCTTCACCAAATTCTAGAAGTCGACGCGCCAGTATAAGTATATCACAACTGTCCGTTTCCTGGTATTCAATAGCGCTATAAACCCTAGGAGCTTTCTTTAATGTGATTTTCCTTGAGGCGACGAAGAGGGCTTTTTCATAATATTGATTAATTGCCTCTAATCTTTCTTTTTCTGAAAGACCCTCGGTATCTTCAAGCTCGGGGCGATCCAGAGACTCTAGCTCCGGGACGTTATATTCAATGAAGGCTGGATCAGGGTTATGATCAATTAGCGGCAGGAGATTAATAGACTGCCAGTCAATAATTCCAGCCACTTTGGAGTGATTGTTTGGATCAACAAAGATATTCTCATCATGGAGATCATTGTGCCAGAGGCATGGCGTCGTTATACCCTCATTTGTCGGAAGAAGTGCGTTAAGAATTTGTAGGTACCATTCGACTGCAGATAATTTTTTTCCTCGACTAGGTTGATAGAAGCCGGGGCCGCACACCATCACCGTCTGTTTTGGTATTGTTAGCGTTGAAATTGCCAGTTTTTCTCGAAGTCCGATTGCCCTGTAGTAGTCATATACAGAGTTCCCTATAAGACAATTAGCGCTGCATCTCGTAGTTAGGGATGGTTAACTTACACGGCCCACGGTCACAGTCTAAACTCGCCCTTCCACAATCAAACCATTCTCGGCCTGTAACAGGGCCAATTGCGAAGCGATTATCCCAGACTTTATTGCCATCTTTATCAGTATAAAGATGCTCCTCTCGTCGTGGATTTGGCAGGTCTTGAGTATAGTAAAGTCCGCCAAAACCCGAGAATGTTATAGAGAGCCAATTAGACTGGTATCGGGCAATATCAAGCCGGAGGTTCATTTTATCAACGAGTTTCATACCGTCCCAAACTTGCCTAAGCTGGGCCCCAGGTATTTTTTCCATAATGATATATTCAGCTCCCACGGAATTGGTTGGGCATGAATCCCAACAATATACCTTAGGGACGGGTGTTGCAAGTATGTTGCGTACCTTGTTAGATATTAGTTTAGAAAGTAACAATGTGATTAGCAGTTCAAATACCTACAAAATCCATCGTAGCTACTTCGCTCGCTGTAGTAAGGTGAGCGCTGCCAGCATTTGGGTTGGGCACCTTTGCAATTACTTCTTGCCCGTTATCCATAGTCAGAACGAAGCTCTTATTATACATGCCATCAGGGCACTTTTCAATATTAATGCAAGTTTTTGCCCCAACTGACTCAGCTGCAATTCGAGCGAGCGCATTCATATTGAACCTTATATGGCGGCGTGCAATCTGGTCTACCTCGTCCAGGACGAAACGACCTCGTGTAAATGAAAAGAATTCTTCGCGGGTATTCCAATCTGCGTCGAACGAAGGTCAGCTGAGAACGTGGACGTATATATATGAGGAATTGAAATTAAAACCCTTGCCGGCGTGAGATATATCCATTGATGCATCTGGATCAACATTTTGATGAGTAACAGACGTACGGGCCGATGATTTAGTGGACAAGAAAGCTCGTGAAATCCGAAATACTCTTTGCAAACACGGGAACTTGGATGGTGGCATCGTTCAAATGTACTTTATCAAACGGCGTTTGTTCACATCAAGTTCATTCATATTGATGTCCCTTATTATAATGTGAAGTTTACATCCACGAATCAGCTTAGCTAAGCAAGAGGTACGCTGGAACGCGATTTGGGAAGTTCAGTTGTTTAACTGGATAACACAGGTTGACCTTGTTACTCGAAAAACGTTTATACCGTCAATGTTGACCTCGATCTAACTAAATTATGAATACTATATTATCTAGCGAGGGGGTTACACGCAAAATGTGAAAATATTCGCTGACGTTTGAAATAGGGATATATAGCTGCCTTGTGAAGCAGCGCATCACACTGATGAATATATAACCTGCTACATTTCCTCGTAGTATCAACGCATGATACTACCTTCAACAACCAGAACAAGCACACTAATCTTCTCAGCAATAAATACCATGATCAAAGGCCTCTGGAAACCTCAGTATGAGTCTTACATGCTGCTAATACTCTCGCCAGATAAAGAGCTAACCTACGTCCATCTTTACCCTGGCGGACATTACACTGACATCTCATATTCATCTCCTCCAACACTTCCACACTGTGTTTCCTTCAAATCCCGCGTTCCACTCGGCAAGCTTCCAGTTCGAACCACAGAAGGCCAAGGGCTGAAAGGTGTGATTGATCGGTTACAAGAGTTCATTAAAAAGGCTTATCAAGACGATATTGCCGACTCCGAAAACAATGCTGTTGTGTCTTACAAGGACAAATCGGTCATAGCTCTTCGTCGATGTGAGCGTGCACTCCACCAAGGGTTCAGCATGTTGACGGAAAGCCAAGCTTTTGAAGCTACCACGGAATTTTGTACAGTAGACCTTGTGCAGATATATAAACCACAAAAGGGGTCTATCATTGATCTGAGGATGAAAAGCATTGCGGTCAAGATGAAGAGCATTGTGGAGTGAGCATTGAAACATCAAGCTGGTAGAATCATACATCGAGTTGGGGTGAATATTTCTGGGCTACATAATACATTCCACCAGGTATTAAATGCCACCAAGTGCCACAATAAGGCCTCTGACTGCTCCAGATTCGGGTGTGCTAATGACCTTCTGTGTGCGGTATGGTTGAGTTGGACCGCATAACCTATTAATGACTGTCTATGCCCCGAAAAGATACGATAGATGTTTAATGAATCCTCCTCCGTAATAAATATCACGTATGTTCCTTTGGTAAGAGTACTATGTCGCGTTGCTAATATTTAGGTAAATATTAACAAAGCTGTCAAGAATTCACCATTCTCCAACGAATCCTGCGACGATCTTATTATTCCTAAGGAGCCTCTGCTAGTCTGCTTCAACTAAAGTATCCTTGTCGTCGACTCTACCAGTCCGCTTCAAGGGGTTGGCCTAGTTAGCTGGTGTCTCGAGCATCACTTGGGTCAAGATGTTTTTCGCTTCGACATCCCAATAGAGATTCAACAATATCAAGGTGGCCATATGGTATCTTCTTGCTCTTCCGGTCAATCCATGAAAAGACTCTTCTTCTTCTTCTAGGCGCCCTCAAGCAGTCCTCCCGCAGCCTAGTTAGTCATGCATGGCTTATGCCTGCGAATCCTTGTTGCTCTGGCCAGTTAGCAACCAACACCAACACAAATGTTGGCACTACACATGGTAACTACATGATGATCCATGTAGTTAGCAGTATTCCCTACGGGCTATGGCATGTTCAGGAGCGAGTCGTCCATTGCTCAGCCTCGATGTCTGGTTGAGAAAAAGGCCTTTGGATCCTCATCTCTCCTATCGGCTCTTGGATAGTTATTATTCCAGTTTACCGGACTCAGCGCTTCATACCCTACTATTGCACATACCTCTAAGATGGTTGCAAAACGACAGGCGCCTGAAATACCTTCAGGTATGCCTCAAGCTACTCTGGACCCGGCGGCACCCGTCGCAGTGACTCCAGTTACAACTGCTGTTCCAGCTGCCCCAGGGCCAGCTGATGGTAACCAGGCTTCTCCGACTATGAGTTCGTGGGTTATACAACCAAAACCTTCTCCTATCACCTCATGGGACGCTGGAGCTGGACAGCCTGGCGTTGTATCCACGATCTCACCTCCATTGATAACCAAGTCCCCCAAAGCAACGACGAGAAAGACCTCCTCCACGGCCTACAGCGAGCCTACAACAAGCACCCAACCTAACCAGCTTCATAACTCCGGCAATATCTCTAGTAGTGGCTACAGCAGTGGGATACTGGCTGGTGCAATTGTCGCCTCTGTGATCGGCAGTGCCTTTCTGGCTCTTCTGGCTGCTTACTTCTTTTTTGGCCGACGACGATCGAAGAAAGGAAACTCTCAGGAAGACAGTCATACAAGGGAGGCACTGAGAGATAAGAATTACGATTCGGAAACTCCTAGTTCCCGGGGCCACCTAAGTGGCACGCGTCCATACTCGGGTATACCTGATAATCCGACCATAATCCTACCACATGCTTTACATGCGGAGCGAGGAAGCCTGGGAGACTACATTCCCACTCCGGCTGATGATAAGACAGTCCAAAGCCGTGTCTTGACCGTCTTTGACCATCTGGCTCTCCATGTGGAAAATTATTATTCTTGCAGCTCGCCTCTGAATCTCGATTCTTCCGAATCAACTCAAGATGTAGCCATGATCAACAGCTACAATTCTACCTTCCTCCCGGCGCCAGTGGCTTCGTTGCTATTACAATCTAACGATCGAGAACCGATTATAAAGCACTGCCTCCTCCAGTCTATCATTCCGCTTATTTTCTACGCTATTTCATCTCCATTCCGGTCCGAAGGAAACTCATTCCTTCCACCTATATACGCCGTATCTAGATATTTCCGAGATATACAGTTACACCAAGGTAATATCTATCCGTATTACACACAAGGGCAATGGCCATAGGAAAGGTAATGACCGGAACTAACGCTGTTCTTAGATCAAGTAGCAAGCCAAGTCCAGTTTCATTGGCGAATGTTAACCGCGCATGGCTATCGAGGAATACCAACGACACAAAAGCAAGCTTACATCTCCGCACGGGGCAAAGATATCTCTAGAGCAGTCGAGACCTTCACCACCGCGTTCCGATCCTATGCTAGCCCTCACCACCCAGAGTCAGAGCGTATTCGCCATCTAACTAAGGTGATGGAGGATGCGGCAGAGTTAGGTATTTGGCTCTTTGAACAGCCATGTGGGTATGAGTTCATCTGGGATGATGTACCTGCCGGGAAAGTGGTTGTATCGCCTGCGATGGTGAAAGTATTTGATGAGCAAGGGAGACAGCTAAAAGTCACGAAGACTATTATCAAAGCTGATGTTGCCCGTTATATGTAAATATCTATAAAGCAGATTTTTGAGCCACACAGTAAATATAGTGCTGATATGATTGAGAGTGGCAGCTCTTGAATCATTGATAATTGAAGATATTAAAAGGGATCAAAGACATTAATGCTTTATATTATTCCAGAGCTTGTGTCTTGAATTCCCCTGCTCCTTTGCGAGTCAGGGGTAACTCTAATACCCGCCGCTGAGTTCGACTTACTGAACAGTTCTGATAATATTAGAATCAAACAATGAAGACAAAAAAAAGACGAAAAAACATACGAAAGTCGGGATTCGCTGGTGGTCACCCACCCAACTACTAACCGACCGGCAAGTGGCTTAAGTACAGCTGAGCGGACGGGAAGCTCTGTTTTCCACTTCCTATGTTCGTATGTACTGGGCACTCTGGATGAGTATGTATATATAGTACGAATATAGCAGAATGGGATAGTAAAGAATCATAATACTAAGTCTCATTACCATTAGAATATGAATACATGAAAACCCATCATTGCCTTTGAAGTAATAATATCAGGCAAAAAAATCCAATTGATGCTCCATATTATAATTCCTCCAACCAGGCAAGTAAATAAGCAACAGCAGGCAAGTTCATCATATGTATAAGAGGGTAGTAGCACATATCAAACAGAGAGAGAAAAACAGCAGCATAGCATCATGCCATATGAAGAGGGCGGTGTCTTTTTTTAAAAGAAGCAGAAGGGCATGTGTGAACGCCATCGCCATGGAAGGGGTTAGGAAGGTGCAATACCCATTCCTGATGGGATAAAAAAATATGTAAAACACGTGAAATGCCCAAGGGGAGAGGATCATGATCTCCCAGCGTTATCAATAACCATATTCACCTCCTTAATAGGATGTAGGAGCATAGGAGGCAAACACATCCTCCCTTCATTCGCGAGTTCGTATTCTTCCCCTCCATCATTATTAGATTTGTAGCCCAGCCATCGTCGCCAGACATTCTCTGGGTGGCCAGCAGAGTAATACCATGTGGTTCCTCTGAAGTTATGTTCACGGTTACCGAATACGGATGTTCTGGCGCCGCCTGTTGCACCGTTGCGGCCTGCATTGAACACTGATTCAAGGTATGTCGTCGGCCATTGACGGTCAATGTAGACAGAGTGCGGCACGTAGACGGCCTTGTAGCCGTGGTGAAGGGCAACAGTTGGTGGCCACATTTCAGAAAACATATGGTGTCGTTTCAGACTTGTTTCCTTGTGCATTGTAAGCAGAAGTTTGCGGGATAGACGGGAAGTGGCTATGATAGCTGCTCGTCGGGGCGGTGCGTCTTCTGACTTGTTGTATCCTGTTATATCGTCCTTGAGAAGCCATGTCGTGCCATCAGGATCGTACAGGGGGTTGAGGACAATTAAGTCAGCTTCTTCGCCAACGCCCCACTCGAATTTATCTTTCTCATATGTGGTAGGTGGGATGCCATCATCTTCTAGTTCAAGCACATCCTCTTGTGACGGCGGTCGTTCAGGGCCCCAGATAGGTTTATCGCCTTGTCTTTCCGTCGGTCGATGGCCATTTGGTCTATCCTTCGACGGTGCACTAAACATGTTATTCGGGCTATTTGTTCCATGTTCAGTCTGTACTCTGACTGTATGGCGGAAGTCTTCCCATGACCCATGCACAGAAGGAACGTAGAATCGACTGTTCCGTTCCCACAGACCTTTTCTAGGCTGTTCCCTCGCCCACAGACGCATCTTGTTAAACAGGTCATACCAGTGGCCTGTGTAGCGAGCATCCATCTCCCAGTTCCAGAAATAGTCGTATTCAGGATGTTGATGAGCGAAATATTGAACGGGCATAAATGTGCTACGGTATACCCCATGAACGGGAAGATTTCTCATAAACGTCTCTTCAAGGCCACCGTATATGAGGCCCATCTGTCTCTCGGACCATAGTGTGCCCATGCCATGAAACTCGTCCGGCAATGACTCTCGCAAAACACGATTGTAGGTGTCTTCATCAGACCAAATCTGCAGGTTGTCATCCTTGACGTGGATCAAGAATTGAACATCATATTCTCCTCCAGAGAAGAGTGATAGTTCTGCGATGAGCGAGCGCAGGTACAAGATGGCCTCTGTGTCGTAATGGAAGTCTGACCAGGTTCGTATGATAAACGCAGTTCGAGGAAGTTTCGTAGTGGTAGGGGTGCTAGAGTTTTTAGATCCATCTGTAGCAGTAGCCTCTGCGCCCCGTGGAGCTTTCTCTCCGACGGTCATGCCTAGAAACCTATCCGTCTTCGAGGGTGGAGGGGCAGGGAACCGATGACGGTTGTCATAGAGACACTGTTTTTGGGCTTTGGCCCAGTCGACCTTTCGATAGTCGACCGGAGAAACATGCTCCCACATCTGGTCTACCCCAGACCGATCACCCTCTAGTCCGGCGCCGCTACCACCCGATCTAACTCCATACCCCAGACCGTAGGGCCCGAGTCTGCCGAACCGATCATAACATACATCAGTATCGAGTCCAAGCATCTCATTGGACCCCATGGCATTATCCGGAAACCCTCTTGGAATTCCACTGTACCGATGGACCAGAGGAATAGAGACTTTTCTATCGACATCCACAAAGCAATCTACCTTCTTCCCATACTTTTCAACATAGGGCTTGGACGTGTAACCAGGATAAGGGTTGAACGGTGAACTTTTAACCACCCTTTCCGGATCAACTTGCTCATCGGCTGTAGAGGCAGCCTCCCCTCTATCCTCGCCGGGGTATTCAGGAACGCTTTCGTTCTTTGGCATCAAAGTCCTAATCCCTCCATAATACCGTTGCAAGAACGGGAAATTCTCCCATTCAGGCGGCTGTGGTTTGAATATATTTGGTGGCGGAGGAGCTGGAATCTTGAATATGGCCTGGGACAGCGTTACTCTGAACAGGGTGAAGACAAAAAGGACCAGCCCGGCAAACACGCCCAAACATACCCATCTCATGATGGAATTGGGGACTCTGTAGAGCTGAACTCTCGACCTCCTTCTGTATTTTGTCTGTGAGAGGAAAGGTCTGGAGGATGAAGAGTCTGAGGCAGAAGTGGAGTAGGAGATTTCTGAGTGGGAGCCGTATTCTTCATCATGGTCGTAGGAGTACTTTTCGGTGTCGACGTTTAGTCGGGGAGCAGATGGCTCCCTCGACGGGTCGGAGACTGATCTATGTGCCATGTCGGCGTGTGACGATTGATAGAAGTGACAGTGAACCAGCACTCAATTGTCCATCTGGAGATTGAAAGGGGGGCCGGTGGCAAGACAAGGGAATATAAAAAACGACAAGGACAAGGTCTAGCCCCCCGACAAGCGACAATTAGACACAACAACGGCCGAATGGAAAGGGAGAAGCAAAGATAGAGATGAATTGAGCCGTTGAAGCAGAGAGAGAGAGGGAGAAAAAGTCGACTTGACTTGACTTGCGCGTCTTCACGTTCAAACACTCTAAACATGATCTCATCGTCGTTTTTTCTTTTGCCTTTTCTGGCCCGTGTTTACTAAAAGTGGGTCTGACGCCGGTCCTGGTGATGTTTTAGCCAATCAGAGAGCTGTGTTTATATTAGTCATCATTTCCATAGCAACTATCGCCACTAGCCCCTGATAGGAAAGTAAGATATCACATGACTGCTGAGTCAGGATATTCACGTGACAGTAAAAGTTGGAGTTGAAGATGATGAAGAGAAGACCAAGGAAGAGAAGAAGGAGAAGAAGAAAAGAAGAGGAAGATAATAAATGGATTGTATTAATTAACTCGACAGGCAGATAAGCCTCGAGTGGTGGCTGTTGATATCTGACAGGTGGTAGTCTGTAGACGGTCTTCACTTGTTACACCTACCTCCAGGGCTTTCCAGCAGCTTGCGAGCCTTCTCGATGCTGTCGATGGCCGTGTCATAGTCGCCCACCAGACCAGCAACGAGCTTCTCTCCGTCCTCACAGTCCCTCTTTATCGTCGTCGAATATGGCTGCCACATATCAGCATTTTATCGACGACAAAGGCATCAGGAAGGGGGAAAGGGGGACAAGGCTAACCTCCATCCAAAGGTTAACAAGATGCAGATTCCATCCTATAGTCGGACCCAGACGATCGATATTCTTGCTGCAGAATACCGCCGGGTTCGTGGAATCATGTGAGAGGGTCACTATGGCCTTGAAGTACTGCCAAACGCCATCAGCAGCTGAAGAGGAGAGAGAAAACAGTTATCTGAGTGGATAACTTACGCCCTTCAAGGCCCCAACCAACTGGCCGCACTGCTCTTTGTTCTTAGAACCAAAATCAGCACCACCCCTTGTATACGCAGGACATGTCAAGACAAGGTGACATGCTTACATTCCGACTCTGCACATTCAGCCCTTTTGAGATCGAAGAAGATTCATCCGCTGCCTGGGCCGCCGCTGAGCTGATGTTCGATATGGCTGCTTCGGGCCCTTCCTCGACTGCCTGTGGGAACTTGGAGTGAGCGACCCCAGCCGCAGCCGTGGCAACACGAAGGCTCTGTATGGTCGACGGCTCAAAGGCGAGGGCGGGGACCGCAAACATCAGCGAACCCAGGAGGAGAGAAGTTGACTTCATGGTTGAGTTCAGGCACTACGTGTAGGCTGCTGGCTGTTTCGTGGTCGTTGTCGACAGAGAAGTGTTCCCCAAAGAGGGAGACAGAGTAAAACTATGGTACTAGGATACTCTGTAATAGTGAATAGTCACTGGTTACTAGGTGAACGAGCTCGTCACTTGTGTAACTGGCTCCAGCAAATAGTTCGCTGTTGATCGTTTTAGCTGCATATTAAGTATGGGGGAGCTGCACAAGCAGATGGAGTCACTCATCAGCTCCATGACAGCAACAACACACAATCCACAGGGTATGTACATAGGACTGGGTGTAAATACTATGTATGTGTCTTTTCGATGGAAAAGCAGTCGAATCAAAAGGTTGTGATTGATGGGACTAATATCAGGTTTGCAGTGGAAGGATAGCCTTGTATTCACTTGTTAGACAAGCCACCGCTCATACATGATCCAACTCTACACCCTCTCAGGCTATTGACCTGGTTGGAGGACATCGCCATCAAGTACCATGGTGTATGTAAGAACTTATAAACTGCATGTAAAGACTCCTCTCATGGTAAGGAAGGTCTATCGATCGGGGTATGTGCGTCCGCATCAGCCGTCAAAACGGCTTGAGGTTCTAAAAATAAAATAAGAATTGCCTTCAGGCCTGAAATAGAGTCATCCGGTTTAGTTATTAATAGGCAGAAAGACATAAAATAAGAATGAGGGAAAAGAAGAAGCATACGCACTTAAGCGCCGCCCAACTGCCCTAAAACATACCCCAGCTGCCGGCTCCCATTGGCGAGGACATGCAGAATAGATATTGCGCCCCAACCCGTCCAGCCCCGATTATCATAATTCCCTTTCGATGCTATGTATAGTTAGCCAACCAAGGCTGGCAGAGTCTCCAAATCATGGTCTCGTCACTGGCTTCTCCGTATCAAACTATCAACCTGGAAGCTGCCTACTGGGAGCTTGGTCATCCTTTCAACATCCTTAATTACGCCTAACTGCTCAGATGATATCCTTTTGCCGGCCTAAAGCTCTTGGATTTTGGGATATACACTCTGTTTTGCACTGTAACCCCAAGGCAACATCAAGTTACCCCGTGTATATTTACACTCTATTGCCTATATATCGCTGCACATTTAAGGCTCAGGGTTATTCTTTAAGGGATGAGATAGCTATATCCTTAGGGTTATAGAACAAAACAGAGTGTACATCCCAAACTATAAGAGCTTTACTCTATTAGGTTAAACAGACAAAAGGGTGGCATTTCGGCAATTAGGAATCCTTAATTAGCTCCGTCATAGGCAATCATAGGGTAGATCCATCAGATAAATCGCCCCCTATGACCGTGGCGACCGCTCGACCAGCCATATCCAAAACCCAAGCCCCTGGGTCTCCAAGTTGAGCAAAAGTCAGTCGAACCGTTTAAAAAAATATCCCCGGGTCCCAGGATATGTGTGCAACACAGCTGGAGCTAGGCTTGCCATATCATCTTTTGAAGGGGATTGGCATGGGGTATTAATGTTCTCCAACACAGTTGTTGATATTGCTGGAGGTATGTTGGCCATGGTTCATTCTTATTTTGACGTACAATGGGTATTTACCTGGATCAATCCCTCTTTCAGGGCCTGTTCGGATGACATGATAACATGTTATCCCAATCACCTGCTCACTCCTGTGAATCCAGAAACTTAAGGTAGACTCCTGATGCTCCCGAGCTAGCTCCGTCAGTGCGTCCGATGCTGAACCCTATCGAGTTCTGGCCGCCTACAACGGCGAGCCAAGCGAAGTGAGCCTAACAGTGACAGAAAAGAGTCCCCACAGATTAGCCACTCTTGAGATTTCAACCTTTAAGCCATAACGGTCTATAAAATCATAGATAGATAGTGCAATATGATCCCTTATGGAAGTTGCTAGAGTATAAGATTGCAAGTTGACCTTAATAATCACGGTATGCACTGTAATATCTTTCCAATAATAGTGTTTTGGCTAGCATGTATCAAGGACTGATGGCGGGGTTCGCCGTTGAACTCTGCGCCAGTTCTCAGCCAGCTGTAGATGTATATCTGAGAGATATCCCCAGAGGTATGTGGCCTAATGCACTGTAGTCAACCATTTCACTTTTTCCGGGAAAACCTAGCTCTGCGCTAGCTGAAATCATCATATTAAGAGTTAGTACCTAGTCAGAGCTTCTTGAAGGGTAAAGGGAGATATATAGCATATTATCTCTGGCTGTTGGTATAAAACCCGTACCACTTTTCCAAAGATGAACTAGCTCAGCTGGTAGAGTATTTTACAGAGCGTCTTTCATTAGATTTTTGTCGATAGAACGCCGTCCTGTAATGAAATCTTCTATTGATATTCCAGGCTTCTGTAGAACGAACAGTAGCATAATAAAGGGTGTATATGCTGAGCTTGCCCAGGCATTGTTATAGATGGCTTGTTCCATTCTGATATTGGGCTAATAATAACTCAAGAGTTAGATGAAGCAATCAGATATCGCCGCACCATAGTAATACTAGGGTATCACTTTCTCAGGCCACACGGTATAGGGGCCAAGTCCATCAGGCTCGAGGCAAACTCTGGTTGACATATCGCGTAGGTTTCTAGTTTCCACCGGCCATAGGGAGGAGCCTTGGCCCGCCCATGCGGAAGAGGCCGCCAGAATCTACGCGGCATCCAGTTAAGGTGCATGAATCACCTCCCGAGGATCCGTGCCTGCTGCGGCCCCTCCGCGTGGCGGAGAGGTGTGGAATATACATCTTATGGGCCTATATGAATTAGTTATTAGTTATCGGGTCTTCTTGGCGCCGAGTAGTGTCTGAGGAATCCAAAGCTCGAAATAAAGAGTGGCCAAGAAGAGGTCTTAAATTCGAAGTGAGTTAGGCCAAAATCACTGGTTTCTCGTTCTTGGCCTTTTCCATCACTAGACACTAGTGAATAATTAACTTGGGCCAAGGGCCAAGCAGTAAAGTAGTCAATTAAGAGATTGACCAGCTTCCCCTAAGGTACCTTAGAGGTAGAGTTTACAAAAGTAGTTTGCTGCTAGGCCACAAAGCTATTTTATTCCATACAGCTCTCTCCTGTATATGCAGGATATCCATTGTAAAGAAGTTTGTATTATGTATAAAGAGGACATCTCGAGATGCAAGGCATGGTGGCGATCGCAGTAGCTGCCGAGTGTCCGACCTGTCAGATGTGGGGGAGGAATCGGTTATCTTCACTCAGAAGTGCTTCTTTTCTTGTCCATGGCGATTTCGATGTGGCGTTAGCTTGAGATCGTGGTGGTCCAGACCAGAGATTTTTCACTCGTTTTGCCATTGACGAAAAGGAAATAATGGACGACCAGGTTGGCATGTTCTTGGATGCGAAAGTGAAGCTGGCACATCGAAGACTCTAAAATCACACTAAACCTGGTACAAGAAAGACTATACTCAATCGGGATAGGCGGCACTTATATTACACGTGATATACATGTCTTACATAAGCGCCTACCTTTTCGTGTTTAGGTAAGCCAGAAGAGAGAAGACGCGATAAATGAACATGCTGCGTAGTGATCCATGTAAGCCACATGCATAGGGCATGGAATCCGAGCCAGGAGCTGCTGATATGAGTATACACCGCTACAAGGTAGGGTTCTTCCATAGGCACAAGGAACCAACAAAGCGAAAGACTCCATCCGGATTCCAACTCTTACTCTTATCCACACACTTGGTTAACTGTAAATCCACAAAGTTTTGCCTGTGCATGAAGTGACAGGGATGTTTAAAAATAGCGTAGTGATTAGACACGGAGCCAGCCTATCAGAAACGCTGCATCCTGCCTGCTAAGCGCTGCCCCCCCCATGATCCTCTGGGCGGCATTGTAACTTCGCAAGGGTATGACGGTCCAACGGCAAGCCTGCAAGCTGCCCTGTCATTAGCATCCGCATTTAGTTAACAGCCAGTCAGTGGCGAGTGTCTGCATCTACATACGGATTCTTCGGACAGACGGGGGGATGGGGATGGAAGGCCCATCGTATAAGCGCCGGGCCTTGGGCGCTTCACCCCTGATTTGGAAACATTTCCCATCTGGGTGGCCAGGCTTCGCTGTTTCATGGGGTATATAAGAAGTGAATGAGACAGCAGTCCGTTTGATGAATGTCTCTCTCTTCATCCTCAGTTGGTAACAAACTGGAAAGTTACACGGGCAAGACCTTCACTTTGTTTTTGTTTTAAAGAAGTCGCTTCTCACTTCTCTACTTCTTCCTCTTCTTCTTCCTCCTCTTGCACACATAAACATAATATCCATCAATATCACAGGCTCACATACACATATCCATCACCACCACAAGCAACATCAAACATGAAGGCCTCTCTCTTCCTTGCCTGCTCTGCCTTGAGCTTCGGTTTGGCCGCCGCAACCACCGACGCGCCTGAGACAGTTGACAACCCCGTTGGCGTCGTCTATAAGGCCCTCCTGCTTAACAAAGACACCACCAAGGTTAGAGGAAGCGTCTCTGGCACTGCCCATAGTGACGGCAGAGGAGTCGACTTCAAAGTCCACTTCAGCGGCCTTACCGAGGACGAAGGTCCCTATGGTTAGTCGTCTATCTCAACAAAAACATTATAGATGTAAATAAAACACATAGCTAACAACAACCAACCAGCCTATCACCTTCATGTTGATCCCGTCCCAGAAGATGGCAACTGCAGCAGGACCCTAGACCACGTCGACCCCTTTGGTCGTGGCCAGCGACCACCATGTGATAGCAGCAACCCTGAAACCTGCGAGCCAGGAGACCTCAGCGGCAAATATGGCAGGATCAGCGCCAGCGGGGACTTCACGACAACATATCACGATCTCTACTCCTCCACCAAGAATGGTGTTGGTACCTTCTTTGGAAACCGTTCCATTGTCATACACGACAAGGACGGCAGACGTATCAACTGCGGTAACTTCAAGCTTGTTGAGGTCGAAGAGCCAGGCCATTCCAGTGGTTCCATGCCTGCCACCACTGCCACCACCCCAACAACCGGCACAGGCGTCATCCCCACTCGTCGTCCAACTGGTACGGGAACCGCTGGCAGCACCGGCATTGGCGGCAGCACTATTCCAACAACTGTTTCTGCCACGTACACTCCCACCGCCTCGCCCTCTCCGCCCGTCCTGTCTAACGGAGCAGAGCGTCTGGTCGGCTTCTCCCTCGGCGCCATCTTGGCTGCCTTGGCCCCCTTTGCTTTGTAGATCATGTCAGAAGCATGCACAGCCAAAAGAGTGGCATTCCTCTTCTCTTTTCTTTCCAAGATGGTATCCTAACAAAAGAAACCCTGGTTTTGTCCCTTTTCCATCGGCTTTGACTCCTTAAAAATCATGATCCTTTTTTCTCTTTCCATTATCATACCTTGTATACCCTAGTTTCATTTCATCTTCCCCTTCCTTTGTCTCTGTCCTCTCTCTAACACTAGATTAATGGTTTCCTTTTTCTCGGTACCTAGAGGCGGCGAATATCAGCGACAACGGAGTCTTGTTTTTCTTTGGTCATGGCTTTTTGTCTTTTTGTTTCTCTTTAGCTAGACAATCATAATGGAAACCCAGGTGCATTATTCATGTCTCTTCTTGGTTGTCTCCTTGGTAATAATTAAATCGCGCCCCCGTTGTTGTATCCATCGTTTGTCTACTTCAAGCATTTTCTCGCTCAGAGCCAAATATATATCACGTGATGTGTTAGCCAAACTTTAAGTTTGTCATCAAAACTTCCAGTTTCAACCTCAGCTTCATTCTCACAGCAATACCCCCAACTACCAAAGGCTATATATACTTGTGTAGACGCCTAGCTCGTCCACTTTGAATTAGCTATAGCTTTCCTTATTTATACCCTTCTTTTCTACTGATCTATATATATATATCAATAATTAGATGAGGCCTATCTTTGCCTACGGATACTCTCCAAAATACTAGAGCAGCCCGCAGTCTACTTGATCAGGCTTCCTCCTTAATATATACCCCTATCTTTCTTTTCTGAGGCATCTTACGAACAATTATACTCTTTAGACTATATTTATCAGCATGCTACACATCCAAGGTAAGCAATTTATTGCGAACTTTTCCATGGGTCCGGTATAGCTTACTCACTTCCCTTTATCCAGTGTATGCGCCGATGGCCTTGAGACCGCCATGATGTAGTAGATTTCCATGTGAACGCACATTCAAGCAATATCAAAGGGTGATAGTACGATGCAAGTACTAAGCTGACCAATGCGATTTAATGGGAGCTCGGGGAAGACCAGGCCACCGGCCGATTCCAAGAATAAAGGGGCGGATCTCGAAAACCAGGTGGGCACGAATATCGGAAACTTCCAGTAATAGCAGCTTGCTTATGAGGAATCCCGGAGCTTTTGCACTGAGTGGGCCAATTTGGTTGTCCCTTGCTTCGTGTTCCTTTGACGCAAAGTGAAGGGATATGATGGATGAGCAACCATGGTGAATGAATTTGTCCTTTAGCCGCGCTTAATTGAAGGACTTATGGGAGGACTTAGATGATGGATAGTATACCTGGTGATATCTGCCATCGTTTTGGGCCCTGATGTCTCTACGGAGGGTATATTCCCACGGACGAGTATCCGTTTGACCCTTTGCCAGGTATATATATAACAGGCCTTCAAAGTGCATCTCTCCCCAAAAGTTATTGCATGCCTACCACAATAACTACCTTTGGTCGAGTTCACTGTTCGATTTCTTGAATACTAGGCTTCAACCTTTATCTGTTTACCTTGGTGAGATACGGCACGCTTGCTTTCCTTCTGATGGCTGCGCAAGGTCAACCCAACCAGGTAAGTTAGCTAGCTTTGCATATGCCATTAAATCCCTTAAATATCGAGGCTGACTGTGAAAGGCGGCCTCGTCCAACTCACGTTCGCAAGGGACTCGAGGTATGTAGGCCCCTGACACCCCTAAATCCTAGAAATCCCCCTCTCCGCTAACACCCAAAAAAACCAGCCGGGTCCAAATGGTCTAAAAATGAAGAAGCGTGGCTCGTGGTTAATTGCATGAAAGACGTAACCACGGCATGGCTTGTTGCAAATTTCCCTGGTAGAGCTCGTGGCTTAAACGGTATTACCGGCCATCTGGCCGATATGCGCCTTCACAATCGTTTGTCAAAGAAATGGCGCCATAAGAGCTGGAATGATGAGCCACCATATACTCTGCGCGAAGATATAGAGATCATGCAATGGCATGTATGGGGCCGCGAGCACCTTGATCCTCAGATATTTGTGCCAAACCAGCGTGCTGGAGGCAGCGTAATCGCTAGAGCTGATTACTTATGTCGAGA
The DNA here is from genome assembly GCF_000151145.1 of Microsporum canis CBS 113480. Taxonomy (NCBI): domain Eukaryota; kingdom Fungi; phylum Ascomycota; class Eurotiomycetes; order Onygenales; family Arthrodermataceae; genus Microsporum; species Microsporum canis. Next base: position 213,403 of record NW_003299168.1, read on the forward strand.
CGAGGAATTAGTAAAAGCAGTTAAGGAAGCTGAAAAAACTGCTCAGGAGGCATTAGAGGCGAGAGACGAGGCCTGCTTCAACGCAGAAAATGAAACTGCAGATGGACCCGTCGATCATAGTGCTATGAGAATGATGAATCGAATTCTCTTTAGAACAGAGAGCGACAGCATAGTTAAGATTTGTGACGCCATTTCCCGTTCTCTTTGGAATAGAGAACATAGTGAGGATGATGAAGATAACGAAGACGATGAGGACGATGAGGATGGAGAAGAAGGGGAAGAAGGGGAAGAAGGGGAAGAAGGGGAAGAAGGGGAAGAGGGAGAGCCCACTGCCGACAACGAAGAGACTGAAGCCGATGATCTTTCCATGCGTAGGAATCGCAAGAGCTTCTACGTTTTGGCAAGACGGCAACAATAGGCATATAAGGCCTTGGGCAGCACTGGTGTCGTCTTACAAAGCAGACGCCTCGCACCTAACATGCCTCCTAGCCGTCGTCACGTAATGTGCTAGACTGAGTCTTAAGCTAGACATTAGTATACTTAGGAATAATAGCCTTTATAGAGCCGTATAACGAGTTCCAGTCGCTGCATTGTATTACTCCTTGTAGTGATTCCAGCCTTTGGGGCTAGGATATTTTGTCTAAAACGTTAACAGATATATGAGATGTTAGAGAGAAAATTGAAAATCTCTCAATATCAAGTGAGAAGAAAATAGAAACACTAATACATAGATATAGTTAGCCGGCGCCAAGAGAGTTGGCTGGAGGTAAAACCGGCTATGGTTATCGTCTGTAATAGGACAACTTAGAGAGAAGCTTGACAGTAGTGGGATAAGGGGATGATCGTAAGTGGGTGTACGAATCTCCAGCTTACCTACTTCAAGATATACATTTACATCATTCAACGGTCCTATATTTCTGTCCCTGCGCAGCCTGGGATTCCTAAGTTACTCTATGGGTAATACGCTAACATACACAGTCACCAGCCGAGGAAATAACATCTTGTTGCCTGATCGTACAACTCTGCCGTCTAGAGGTCAAAACAGCGAAAAGGAGAAAATATGTAGCCGAAACGATTACTAGGAGTGCAGTATTGCCTCGTCGTAGAATGGTCCTGGCAGTGGTGATATGTGGTCTGGGGCCCATTAAAAAGAAATCTTAAATGAATAGGAAGAAGTAGTTATATGCCAAAAACATGACGCCGATAGAGTATGCAGAATATATAGGGGCATTAGTAGGACGTACCGCAAAAGGGTTTCAAAGTCAAAACTAATGCTGCGAGAACGATCAAGTCAAATCTGAAAATGCAGTAAGCTGTTCCGGATAGGAGCTGGCCAGAAAAAGGGGTAAAGGTGAAGAAAGGGGAGGAAGAAAGTAAGTAGGTCTGCCTATAAGCTGTCGATGTTGGTTTACGCCTCTTGGGCCCAGCGTTGTTCACGAAGAGGCTTCTTCTCACCGGCCTTGGAGCGAGAGCTGTCTTGCTCATTTCTCCAAGCCCAGTACTCTCCAAGACGCTCCTCCGCGTAGGAAGCGTAGTCAAAATCAATTCTGGAGATGGTTGCTTGGATCAAGGCCCATACGCCCCTACAAGAGAGTTATTAACATCATTGGGGGTGACGGTTATATATTCATTGTTTATCATACCAGTAAAATCCGGGGAGTCCACGATAACGATCAACATCGGCAAAGAGGTTGTCAACCGCCGCCTTCTTGGACTCCGGGAGCACACTATGTTGACTGAAACTATCGACGTATTCCTCGATGAATTTTCGACGAACGGATCGGGTTGGTAGCCTCGAGTAATCGCAGTCGTAACCGGCCCACTCAGCGAAATGGTTTGCTAGGTCAAATGCTGCTGGCGAAGGGGTAGCGTACTCGTAGTCAATAAAATCAACTGTCTCAGCAGAGCCTTCTGGCAGAGTCGACTCCTTTGGTCGAGGCTGGATGATGACATTTGCGCTTAGAAGATCACAATGTGCAAAGACCATCTAGAGTGTAGGCAGTGTAAGCAATAGGTGTATACAAATTTGTAGTTGAGGTGTTCAAGCTCACCCCTTCTTCGCCTAGGCCGGATCCATCATCAAACTCGGCGACAATCCTCTCGTATTCCTTCTGGAGGTTCTTTCGTCGAGTACGTTCCTGTTCCGTGCTCTTTGGCAAGGCTAGAATCCACTTCTGCAGTGTCGCCCACAGGTTCGGTCCTTCGAGACGGGTGCTGATGGGTATGATGTCATCTGCAGCGGAGGTCGATTCCTGAACCGGTTTGGACTCAGAGTCGCTTGAGGCCAGGGAAAGAGTATCACCGTCTCCGGAACCCAGGTTTAGTGCATCAGAGGGCACATCACTGATGGGCAGAGCAGCATGCCATTGGCCAAGCCTACGAGCAACTCCGCGCCAGATGGCAGGATTGGTGAGATCATCAGGAGATGCTACTTGTCCGCGAATAAAGCGGTATAAGAGCCCATTCGAGAAGCGGGCTAGAAGAGGTGGAGCAAGTCCTCGAGAGGCCAGAAGGGCATGGGATTTTGTCTCCCCTATTGCAAGAGGGATTATGCTGCGGGTTAGCCAACTGGACAAGGGAACAAAGCGCCCGTATAGGAAGTCTAACGAACAGACGTACGTTCTCTGTCTATGATGATTTCAGAATTATTTCCATACGCCCTCATCAACACTGCCTCTTTATCAATCTCTTCTTCAGACAAGCCAGGAGCCCGAAGAGTGATTTTCAACAGCTACGATCAAAAGGTCAGAACTCGGGCAGCAGAAGAAGATGTATACACCAACCACAATCTACCATCCTCTCATCATATACATACCGTATTGGTAATTCCATCGGTGAAGCGAACGAACTCAATTCTACCTTGAGCATCCTTCCAGTGCGGGTTGACAGTCAAGACGAGCCTCAAAGCCGAAGCCTGCGAGTCAGCATGGTTGTACGACAGCGGAATGCATCTGACTTCATGGCAGCCAACCGGCTGTGTACACGCAGAGGGCATTTTTTATGTCTGGGCTGGAAAAAAGGGGTCGTGTGTGTATATAAGGGTATGTATGCACGCAAGAGAGATGTTCTGATTCTAAAAGGAAATATTGGGCGTGAACTGTCTGGCTGGCGTGGAATGTATACTGAAAAAAAAGGTACGAATAAATAGGTATTTCACCAGGCAGGCTTGCTTCTCTGAGGGAAGAGACTAACGACTCTCTTATCGTGGCTATTAGGAACGGGGGTAGGAGAGTGAGCCTTGAGGCGTGGTGTGCGAACACAACTTTATGTGCGATGACGTTCGATGTTGCAGCCCCCGCAGAAGATCCTGAGTTGCTGTGAAATAGAGATCTGCAGGCGGAGACTGATGTGCCGGTGGTGCAAGATATATTGATTGCGATTCAAACCGTCGACGTTGAGGTGCCAGAGAGAGGGAACCAGGTGAAGACGTTTTCAATTCTCAGATATAAAGAAAAGAAATAAACGTCGCTTTGGAGAAAAAAAAGGAGAAGGTTGAAGGTCTCGTGCCCACTTGCCGCGCTGAGCACCCACTAGTCCCTTTTGGGATGAGCCGGCAACCTTGTTAAGCACGGCCGCACTTGACTGAAGTGGAAAGTTTAGCCGGAGCATGTGATAGTCACTTGACTGGATTAGTAAAGACAGCACGTGATATAACATCCACGTGATATATTTTCACGTGACTGTAACTTGTCATAAAAAGGCACATCAAAAATTTCTTGCTTCTTTCTCTTCTTCTTCTTCTCTTTCTTTCCTCACATCAGTAGAGGTTTACTACATGTAAATTTCAATCCCGAGGCACCGCTACGGCGGCTTGCTGAAGGTTGCTCCATCTCACCATGGGTTTCCTTCCGTTCCCGGCTTCGGAGAGGAGACTTGCGTTGTCCTTTTTCCCATACAATTATGGCTGAGCGTTCACATTTCTTCGGTTGGCTTAGTCGTGGAGGACACGATACATCCATCTTTCCCCCCTTCCACCATGCTGGTTACTTGTGGTTCTTGAAGAGAATCCCAATTGGGGCGTTAGATGGTATAGCCATGGTGCTCTATTTTCTCTTTACGGTGAAATTTTACGGGATGTAAATTTCACTTTGTGCGATATATAAAATTATGAAAATCAGTAAAAGTTACATTATATTTTTTTTTCATTTGGTTCATTATTCGTATACATCTTTTAAAATCCCCCTAGCTCATGCCCTCGTCGGCCGTCCTGTCTGAATGATCTCGCCCGTCCTCGGGTCGGTGCTGCGCAAGGCCGGCCAGCTGTCTTCGGTCGCCTTGACTAGCGTGAATTCAAGCTTCGTGCTCATGATCTTATAGAAAGATTTTTCCGTATCAATCGGTGCGAAGAGGGTGAAGGTGTCCTCGTATCGTTTATGGTCTGCGGTTGGAAGGTCAAGGTCAATTGTCGTTGGGGATGAAAAAGAGACCCTTGAATCCTCCCTGATTATCTTCTTCAGATATACTGATGCTATCACAGTTGACGAAGTTTGATAAAAGTCGGTCCTATAATTCAACATTATTTCGTCAGTACATGAAGAAAATATACATCTGTAGAAACTGCACCAACTTACCGAACATCCTTGACCTTCTCTTCAGCTGACTTCACCCCATTTCCAATAAACAAATGGCGATCCTTGGTCTTGCAGCCAGGCAGATTCAGGAATTCGTCGAATTCCAGCACTCGCCGCTTACAGCAAGTCCAGCCTTTACTCCCCTCATGGAAGATAGGCTGTCCGGGGTGGTGAACGCACTCTTCACCCTCCCTGGCTCCAGACCCGCTGTACGTCTTACCACAGCCCTTCCGACGACATGTTGCGCCCTGCTGTATTTCCAACGATGGGTCGTCCGACTCGGACTCTGGCGGGGCAGGAGTGCCCCTCGGCGTGGGCGTGTGTGCTCCGCTTGCACTGAGAGAGGGAGGTAGAGCAGCTGACACGGCGATTGGTTTTGTGGTGCCAACGGGAGCAGCAGGGGTAGTGTCTGGGACATCAGCAGCTTCATTCTTCGATTCAACAGGTGTATCGTCGACGGTCGAGTGTTTCCCGGTAGTACATGGTGGGATGGCCAGGAATTCGTCAAAGGTAAGGACTCGAGTCTTGCAGCATTTCCAGCCTACAGAGCAGCTGTTAGTAAAAAGGAGCAAATCAAAGGGCAAATAAACAAACAACTTGACCGTGGCTATGAACCAACCTTTCTGCCCTTCATGGAATATTGGCGGGCCAGGATGATAAACACACGGCTCATCAGCGTCCGTAAACACCTTGCCACACCCTTTGTGAACACATTTCTCAGCCATCTTGTCTGTGTAAAGCGGTAGAAACGCAATTGAGAACTTTTGCTAGTACGGAGGGGCAAGAAATAGATAATAAGTGCGGTGGGCGAAAGCTCTTCTCTCTACATAATAAACAAATCAGGCGTTTCTTTTTTCCTCCCTATCGAAGGTTCTGGATAAGAAAACTTTTCATATCAAAAATGTCAACACAACAAAAACTACGAAACAAAAAACAAGAGAATAGGACGTTTAACTATAATTATAAGTCCTTCAGCTAATATCAAAGATGCGCCCGACTTTCACTCTCTTGCAGAATGCCCGGCTGACGCTCTACTCCCGTCTGAACTGCGGCCTATGCGACACAGCCAAACTTGCGCTGACCAACCTCCGGCAACGAAAGCCGTTCGAATACACAGAGATAGACGTCATGGCCCCTGGGAACCAGCAGTGGAAGGACATGTATGAGTTTGACGTTCCAGTTCTACATGTCGAAAAGACCTTGCCTGATGGCCGAACGAGTGACCCGAAAAAGCTGTTTCATCGATTTACCGAAGCAGAGGTACAAAAGGCCATTGACGAATGCTAGCTGGATTATCTTGTATCATAGATACATATCTTTCGAACTTGGCATTTTTTTTTTCAAGAGTCGGTGTTGAGCTCATCTACTCCCCCCTTGCTACTTTCAGGGTCTGGCTGAGGAAGATAGGAAGTGCGGTGACATCGGAAATGACAGAGACCTATCACACACGGCGAACACAATGAGCAACTGGACACGTCGTGGTCGAGACAGATGGATGGATAAAGGACAGGTCTCACCATGTTGAATCCCTGGTCAATATACTTCTTCGCGAACTCCCCCGACGGGCAGTATATTCCAGCCTTCTTCCCATTATCTGTTGCTGCTTTACGAATCCGTTCGATGGCTACTTCAAGGTCAGGGTGGAACTCAGCCGTGAGCACTGGCCGGCCAATATTATTCCCAAGGTCCCATGGTCCGACGAATAGTACATCGATGCCTGGTACCTGGGCAATTTCTTCGACCTGTCGACTATTTAGCCTATATGCAACAATCTTAGAGTCAAAGAAGGGGGACATACGTTGTCAAGGGCGGACTTGGTCTCTATCTGTACTGCTGTTATTAGAGAGTCGTTCGCGTGCTGTAGATATTCTATCGGCGTCACATCGCCAATCGATCCCATAGCAAACGGACCTCCAAATCCCCTCTTACCAACCGGAGGAAATTTGGCAGATTGGACTAGTTTCCTTGCATCATCGGCCGTTTCAAGGAGTGGAACAAGTATCCCATGAGCTCCAGCGTCAAGCGCACCTATTCATTGATCTACTTAGTGTGACATCAAGACAGAAGATACAGTATCCATACGTTTGACCATCCATCCTTCGTTGGCTACAGTCCTGACAATAGGGCTGACGCCTATAGCTGCAATTGCTCCTACAGCTTCATGCATCTGGGCATCTAGAACGATCATTAATTAGTAAATACAGCAAGCAACTAGCAAATATAGAGACCGAGAGAGAGAGAGTACCGTCGATATTTCCATGTTCAGTATCAACGAGAATCCAGTCGAACCCGCATCTCGCCATCACCCGCGACAGGTTGGCTCCGGGAAACATCTGCCATACGCCGTATGCCGTCTTCCCAGCCTTGAGAATGGACTGGATTCGATTTGCAGCTTGCATAGTAGAAGCCATGTTCAAACACGTCGACGCAAAGTATCTCTCTCCCCTTCTGATAGGAGTATAATACCTGAAGCAGAGAATATGTGGCAAGCTTCATCCTTGCTCCCAGTAAGTTATTTATCTACAGCAGGCGCTTCTTCCCCTCGCTAAGCTCCCCAACCTCGGGGAAAACAACAGCGTGGAGCCTTACGCCGAAGTCGCCGGTGATGGCGGGTGGCTGGAGCATACATGAGTAGTACTCCGTACAACAAGTTACATACTTGGCAGGGCACAGAAAACCGCTAGAACAGTTGCAGTAGAGTCTCATTTAATATTTTTGATTTGCTATCTCTGTATCAAAATATCCTTTTAACTCATAATGTATATTAGTTATTACGCATCAACGGCCCAGCACCGGATGACTAAGACTCCCAAAGAAAGGATGAGAGGTCCGAACGTAAAGACCTGACAATGGAACTGGGCACTGTGGGTGTACAGGACGGAACTGTACAAGATATATGAGAATGAGAATAAGCCAAAGGCCTAATTGGAATTGGAACTACGAAACGTAGATAGATAAACAGTATTGGAAGATGAATTGGTTGTTAACTAAGAACTCGGACGCGGTTGTAGTCCTACAAGAAGGAAAGAAAAACGTGACACGTGACAGGAACAGGACAGTCGCTCCAAGAGCAACTGTCCTGTCACGTGTCATGTTCTTTTTCCTTTGTAGGACTACACCCAAGTTCTTAGTTAACGAATAATCCATCTTCCAATACTGTTTATCTATCTACGTTTCGTAGCTTCAATCCTACCTAAGCCTTTGGCTTATCATCCTCCTTTTGTATCGGGTACAGTCCTGTATACCCAGTGCCAAGTTCTTCGATCACGGTTGGTGACCATCTTGCTCAAGTCTTACACAGCAAGCTGCGTTAGACAACAGGCACACTAACTGCACCATCAAGCCAGCCACCCATTCTAAGGGTGACGATCCGCCCAAGCTCTGTAGACCCACCAGAGCTTGTCCCTGGATCTTCCATGTCACGGAGAATCTTATCGATGTATTCGCCAGCCGCAGACATTTTAAGAATTTGGGCGATAGCCCTATGTAATGCGAGAAGACGGGGTAACGGAGGGTCAATTGATCGATCTTCGATTACGTATAATTCACGAGTAACCGGGAGTGAGCTTAGGACTGCAGGATGGAGAAACGACTCAACCTGGTAGGTATGCTCATGACCAGGAATAGGGTAAAATAAACTTTAAAGCTTCCAAAGGCATCATGGTAATTGGGGGTGAGGCTCATAGCGTTGAATGGCCTGTCGATATTAACGCCATCAATAAGATGTGAAACATCACAGTCGAGCATGCTTAAGATCGCCAATGCAGCTTTCTTCGAGTCGCTCTAAGCACGAATGTTAGGTCTCACGGAAACATAAGGCTCCCAGGACAAAGTAACCTACCAGTTCCCCATTGGCGTCAGACTGTGTGAGAGAGTGGGGGATTATGTGGGCTACCTCAAGAACGTCGAATTCCTCTCCGAGAAGTTGATTTCCATCATCGTCTTTAGCGTCATCTCCAAGCCGCTCTAGGCGAGATACGGCTTCTTTCCGGTCAAAACGACGCGAGATTACACATCGATGATGGTCACGGACTAGACAGGCACGACGGAGAGCGGATATACGCTCTGGTGTCGGAATATACTCGTGTGCCCCTTGAATCCGTTCAAACACCGACAGGTGTGCAGGAGATGGCTGGGGTGTACGCCGCCCAGGCACCTTAACTATCGGAGAAAAGTTAGCGGATGAAAAGGAATAGATACAGCGGATACGTATCGCCTACGGGGTATGAAGAAGTTGTCAAGCAAAAATTCCGCAAAAGCAGTTAAATTCTCGCGCAACTGGTTCCCCTGGCTGGTGAAGTCTGGGTCCTTCCCTATAGCTATATCCATTCTCATTGATTCAAAGAATGCGCGGAGGAATCTATCCTTCGAAGCCTCAGACCGGGAATACTCGTAGGTACAGCGAATGAGCAGCGCATGACTGTACGTCAGGCGAGAGCCTGTAGCGAGCTCCTCTGCTCGACAGTATTCCACGATACTGTAAAATCTGCAGGTTGCCTGGGACCGCACCTCCGCCGATAAAGAATCAAGGGCAGAGAAGTTGATCACCCCTTCCAGGGATGATTGGTGGCGGTGGCCGGCCATACTGTGTTAGTATTATAGCTAATCCTTATAGAGAGGTATGCAGACGCTGCTGATCCAAAGGAAAAGAAGGGGGAAAAGGGCCTTGAACGCTGTTTTCTTCTTCCTCATAAATAATTCACTGGGACCGGAGTAACTATGCCACAACATTCCATTCACTATAAACCAACAACAACGCGCTGTGCATAGTAATTTTAAACGTCAGAGAGCTCTCACAGGCCTTATTGGGTATATGCCCCTTGACCCTTGGTCCGCGTAGTAGGGGGTGCAGTGTTATATTGCTCGGTATATTCCGTATATCCCTGACACCGCCTGATGCAGTTGATATTGGTTGAGGCTCATTAATACGTCCAAAGCAAGCTTAGTCAGCACTATAATAACTTTTTCTCATGTGATAAAACTTTAAGTAATGACTAAGCATGTATAACCTAAAATTTCATTGCGGCGGTTGATGCGTTTGGCTACCTGGTGGAACTTCAAGGTAAAAGGCACGATGGATATAGAACACCCAGCGGATTCCCAGGCTGATATGCCCGGGACGACTATTAAACCCTCTGCTTGCACGCCTTGCCGCGTTGCGCACCTTAGATGTGATGGTCCAGGCCCTGGTGAGTCCCCCCCTTATTTCTAGTAATAAAACGGGTAATTCTAACACAGTCTTTTGTAGTATGCAATTCTTGCCAGAAACGAAATAGAGAATGCGGGTACCCAGAGGTTTCCACGAAGCCATGTCTGATATGTAAAACCAAGAAGAAAAAATGCGATCGCCAAGTTCCGTGTACGTAGCGGATGATGGCTACCTTTTTAATAATGATTCGAACTCACAATGAATAGCATGCACGACGTGCCTCCAAAAGAATCAGACTTGTCAATATGATTATCCCTCGATATCTAGCAGGAGAACGTATGTTGAGCACAAGTCACCATAATAGCCATATGACCGGCCACTTATTTGCCTCTACAGTCTACAGCCAGTCCATAGGTCCTCTCATGATGGCCCTGACCGTCCCTTTAAATTTCCAAGGCTGTCTATGCCAACCCGTTTTACGGGTCAAACAAAATTGCCGATTCGTCCAGATGACAATATCGCGGTTGACGTTCCCCCTCTTGCTCGAGCAAAGCTCTGCAGGCCCCAGAGTATTGTGTCTGATGATATCTCTGTGAGTGAAGGAGATGCCGAAGCTGTGGGAAATTCTGAACCTACAACAAATGGGGACATGCTGCCACTCTTTCAACGATCTTTCAAGGAAGCAGAGGAGCAGCGGAGTGCTTCCGTCGAGTTTATGGAGATAGCCGGTCGGGGAGACATGAATGGCAACGACTTAGACCCGTCTGCATGGATGGCCGAGCTCAAAGAAGCGATTTCGCATAGAACAGACACGTCGAAACCAGGCTGTACCGTACAAGCAAAGCGAGAGCTTGCTAGACTATCACAAACACTAAAAGATAACCCTGGTATTATCGAGGTACAACCTAACGCAAGAGATCTCCGAATGCCTCCTCGAAAAGTCGCAGATCATTTACTCGCGGTTTATCTCACTCGTGAATATGTTAATCTACCAATATTTCATCTCCCCGCATTTCACGCCAAGTATATTGAACTGTACACAAGTGAAAATTCGCCAGACGATACGGGTGTTCTTCGTGGCATATTAAACGTTGCTTTCGCGTTGGGTTGCCTTGCCACTGGTCCTAATAGTCATGTTGATGCTTCGATGTATTTCATGAGGGCACAACGCCTCATTCGACCGGGCTCCCTACAAGGAGTTAGCCTGTCGACTTTACAGGCATATATCATTACTTGCCAGTATCTAATGGCAATAAACAACTTTGAGCCAGCCTGGGGCCTCATTGGGCTTACAATCCGTGTTGCCGAGACACTTCGACTTCACCTTGGCTCTGGAAGCCAGCATTCTGAGGATAGAGTTGATAGAGAGCTCGCAAGGAGGCTGTGGCACAGCTGCATTCTCCTCGAAAGGTTTGTTAAATGAAGGTATTTGCATTAATCATAGGCCCATGCTAATTGCAGAGTAGGACTATTGCCCTAAACCTGGGCCCACATATGATTGTAACTCCGCGATCGTTCCAGGCACCCCTTCCAACTCCGCTTGAAAACGAATACGTGGATGTAATATTTGGAGGCGAGCCAACCACAGCCTCTGATCGCCCATCGATCATAGAATTTTTCACAGCGTATACCCGCTTGATGGAGAGATATGAAGACATCATTGCTGTGCAGGAAGAACTTCGTCCATTCCTTCACCATCCCCACAAGGTTATGGATACATTTGATTCCCGAAATCTTCTAAACGCAGATCGGAAGCTGTGCAACTGGATGGCGGCTCTCCCTCCCTTCCTGGTGCCTGGTAGTACACACGGTTCGCTTGAAAACCCCATTGCGAAACGACAGCACAATATTCTTCGCATCAGGTATCTTAACATCCGGCTCCTTTTATGGAGGCCACTCCTAGGCCTTGTCGCGGCATCTCCAGATCTAATTAGTTCCGGAATCCCCCTGCCCTCTAACCAACCGGATGCAATAACTGACTTCGTTGACTCGCCGATCATACGTACTATCATTTACAACGGTGCCTGCAAATGCATCCTATCCGCCCGGGAAATAATAAGCATTCTAATAGCCAATCGTCAATCTGATGGAAAAGTCGACCACCTCGCGCCTGTGCCAGCATGGTGGGAAAACCTTACGCCCATTTTCACCTGCGCTCTTGTTTTACTTGCTGCGCGCCTTTGCCCCGCTGATCTCTGCAAGAAGCTACCAGGAGGCAATAAGTCAATAAAAGAGGCCTGGAAAGGATGCATGGAGCTACTCAATGAATATCAAACTTTCAACTCCAATGCTGGAACCTACTTGGATGCTATTGAGTCTCTGGCCACATGTGTAGCCAAAATAGCTAGTACTAATCCAGGTGGTACTAGCGGTGAGAAGTCAGAGCCTCAACAGATCAATGATGTAACGTGGCTGGAAGCTCTTCCAGGTGATTTACCACGTTTAGAATGATACTTGGCTGATTTGTCTTTACATTGTACCTTTTTTTTCCGTGCGCATGTCTGGAGCACTTTATATACCTCTTTGCTCGCAATGAACCAGGACTTTATAGGATATTTCAAGATAGTTTGGAGTTAATATCGAATTTAATTCAATTTCCAATGTACTAAAATAGAGCAAACTATGCCATCGACACTTGGGGCACCAGTCAGCCCAGTGGCAGGGGTAGAAGACTAGAAAATCGTAAAGTGATAACCCTAAATCGCAGAGTAGATAATAATGCACATTATAGCTCTAGAGCTTAGCAGGCTCCCCCAGCTTCTTGGCCTCTGCCTTAAAATTCTTCACAAGCTGTCGAACAGCAAGGTCAAGTAGGACATCTTCCGAGCCTCCTGGAATTCGGGCTCCGGGAACATCACGCAAGATTTCTAGATTCATTAGTCCTGAAACAAACAGACCGCAGGAGTAAATGGAAGAAATTAAGAGCAGACTCACTTTCAACTAGTTCCCCCTGGCCAGACTTGGTGAACCCAAGCCCACCAAAGAGTAAAACTGCTACCTGAGCACATTCGTTAAGAACTATTCCAGCCTTTGCTTTGGCTAGGGCTGTCAACCCGCCCAATCTTTTGTCTCCTACTTCCTTAGGCATGTTATTCATTTGGTATAAGAACTGCTCTACCCAAGCCCACATAGACTCCAGTTCGGCACCAGCCTTGGATAACCTATGTCTCACCACAGGCTGGTCCATCAGTGTCTTGCCAAAGGCCTCACGCTTCATGCAGTATTCGAAAGCAGAGCTGAGGGCAACTCTAGCCTGACGAGTCACTCCGACCGCAATAGTGAGACGCTCGTGGTTGAAATTCGTCATAATATACTTCATACCGTGCCCTTCTTGGCCTATCAGGTTTTCAACTGGTACCTTGACGTTATCTAGTTCAATGTATGTGGTGCCACCGCAGACCTGGCCGGAGACAGGGAGCCGACGCATTGTTACGCCTGGATGACCCTTCAATGGTACCACTATCAGTGATAGGCCAGTTGGTCCTGGGCCGCCAGTACGTACGGCCATAGTAGTGTAGTCTGACCATATACCATTTGTGATCCTAACAGAGGCATAAAATGATAAGGCTCCAAAGTAATTTGACAAAAGCACAGTCATGACGATTAACGTACCACTTCTTTTCACCGTTGATGATATAGTGCTTGCCATCTGCGCTCTTCTCGGCAGTAGTGGTGATATTTGCAACGTCACTACCTGCATCAGGTTCAGTAATAGCGATGCATGACCTGACCTTTGATGTCAGCATATCAGGAAGAAATTTCTCCTGTAAAGCTGGACTTCCAAATGCAAGCATTGGTGGGATTCCAAATGCGAAACCAGCTGTTAAGGAGCCTGGTGGCCCGCTCAGTCCGCATCTTGACATCTAAGGGAACTGTTAGCACAAGCAGGCCTGTAATATGTGCAGTTCAGGTGGCTACTGACCTCATCCAGGTATATACCAGTATATATGAGGTCCCAGTCTTCAACCTTGACCCCTAAGATATCATGAATGTTCAGCTCCTTCAGCCATGCAACCGGCAATGGAGATGGCAGGTTTGGAATCAACATGTTATGTTTGCCGAATATTTCAAAAATATGTGGTGGAACTGTGCCCTCTCGTTCCCATTCCATTGCATGGGAGTGTAGATGCTCCCAAATGAAGGCTCTACATGCTTTCTGAAAGCGCCGATGAGCATCAGTGTAGTATGGCGAAGGAAGTCCACAGAGATACGGCGGCTCCGAGAAGGGAATTGGATTAGGTGAGTTTGTTGCCATATTTAGGTGCCTGCTACAGCTCTGGATTCAAATACAGGTAAATCTGTGCCCCGTATACCTTAACCAATGGCAACGGGAGACACAGCTTCAGGAATATAACGTCTTGATAATATATTTATATAAGTTAAGCACGGAGAAGGTGGAGGTCAACACGGAAAAGCCGAGTAAGTTTTGCCGAGCCGAGGCACAAGTCACGTGCAAATAGCTTGGACGATGATTATGAGAACAGAATAAAATCTCCGTATGCATACAACACCTAAAATAACGAAACCTGCGATAAAGCAAACAAATGCCTCCAAGAAACGCAAAAAAAAGACCAAAAAACAAACGCTGTGTGCGCCAGATACTAGTATTACTGCCTTGTCTTGCCATCACTCCAGGCTTCAATAGTGTATTGGTGCCGTTTTTACCCAGGCGCCGAGATACCCCTTTTTATATCGTATTAGCCATGGCAGGCTGTGGAATGGCTAGTCCGAGCCCTGCCTCGCCCGGGACGTTCGAAGGTGTTCCTCTGGTAGCCGGGATTGGCTGTTGAGGTGTTGTCGGCTGTTGCGATTTGGGCTGTTGCTGGCGATTCTTTGGAGTGCCGCTGACATCTGCTGCTGCTGTAGCGTCGCGAGAAGGTGTACCTTGACTAACGTCGCTAAATGACTTATCTCCTGCGCCGCCGGTACTGCTTCCCCCAGTACTGCTGGTAGTTTTACCTCCTCGTTTGACCATCTTGCCGAGCACGCTCACTAGCTCCGCGGCATCTTCGAAGCTCTCGTCGTCCATTCCTTCTTGGGCGTTGTAGACGTCTGCAATGGCTTGTTTAGCTAGGCGTCTGCATGCTGTCGAATCGTTGAGACAGTCATATAGGTATGCAGCGTATTCGAGCTTGACGGACAGGCGTATTGGGTGCGAGCCTGGGAGTAGTTGGTCCGCTAGCGTAGCTACATAAGCAAAGCATTCCGTCGCGCGTGGCGTATAATCTATCGCTGGAAGGATAAAGGACGCCGCAAATTTGGGTTGTACCGGTACCTCTAGCCCTGGGGGTTGTAGCTGGCTTCCGGCTCCGACAGGACCGCCTTCGACCGGATGAGATGTTACAGATGATTCTGGCGCGTTTGTTCCATCTTTCCCGTTAGTGGGTGCGGTTGCATTGACAATATCAACAAAGGACGTCGAGCCGGGGAGTGCCTGGATGCCTCGGTGGTAGACACGGGGTTGGTTGTGGAAGAGCACAAATATGTGATAAAAGGATGCTTGCAGTTTGTATGCTAGAACTCGCAGTTCTACATAATCCGCTACCATAGGGTGCACATACTGCTCCACGATTATGAGCCCTTCCCGCGAAAGCCAGAGGATGTGGTGATATAACTGAAAGGACTTTGTTTCCCGAGTCGGGTCCAGCCGTCGCAGCTTTCGAGCTCGGAGCAGTTTCTTGGATAATATGACCGAAAGTCCCAGTATCTTATATAGCATGCCCGAAAGGAACGGGTTGGTTTCACTGGTGCGAGTAGCAAAGTGACCAAGAAACTTTTGGTCTACTTCTGAGGATGCCATCCATATAGCGAACTCTATGGGTTCGGTGAATTCCTGCCATAAGCGGGAAGCACAGATTAGTTCTCTGATGTAAGAATGGCCTTGACTCAAAGGGCCGTAAACGGGAGGGCTGATCTGCTTTGTCGTTGACATAGTGCAACAAGATCATGCCAAAGGTATGATGTATATAGTAAAAAAGGCAGACAGATCGGACATGAGTGGCCACAGAAGTGACGGCCCGGTGGCGGGGAATTATATTATGCCAAAAGAACGTGTAGTTTAGGAACTTGGTTTGGAGGTAAACGAAACTTGGTTTCCATGTTTTGTTTTTTTCTTTTCTCTTCGGGGTTTTGACTGGCGGCTAGAGAGGAAAAAGGCCAAAGAGAGATGATCACGAGAACAGGGCGCTTACCTCTTAGAAAATAGCACCAACAGGCAAATGAAATGTCTTCTCTAAGGTATCAAGGTCCCTTTGCGTGTGTAACCAGCTATTTGACGTTGACGGGCTGTTGGGTGTACGGAGTAGACGATTGACAAGTTCGACGTCTTGGCCTCTACTTCGTCAAATGTCGGCGCAATTGAATATCAGCGGGTTGGAAAGTTTTCCAGGAGTGTGGAATGGGTACCAAGGGCGTCGGGGGAGGCGTGAGTTATTAAAAAGACTAAAGGTTTTGACAAAGTTAGAAGCTATCGACAGCTTGCCAAGGTTGATATTATCTGGAACCTAGAGGTTCGGGCTGCGAGCGCAAATCCGGTAGACGATTAAGTGAACGTCTATTGTACAGGTTGTCTCTCTGTTGACAATTGATCGTAGACTGTTGGTTGGATCTGGTAGACGATCGTAGGGCCCGGTTGTATACAGAAACAACAGCGTAACGCTGTAGAAGAACCCCCAAAGAAACGGTATCCGAAGATAATCGCGTAACCTTCACCTGATCGTCAGCAGCATTCACAAAGAGGTACTATTTTTTGATAGTGAAGCCCTTATAGCATACCACAACAGACAATAACTCAGTTTAGCTCCAAACGGAAATTCTGACCCGCCCAAAGACCTGCGCCGGTATCCAAAGATGCGCAAACACGGTGAGAAACGGAGAAGAGACGCGACTGAAAAGGCTGGAGTATGGGATGCTGGACGTATATTCGACTCAATTCATGATTCATTATCGTCTTTCGTCGGGGGTTTTTTGGGAGTTTTTTTTCTTTTTATTTCCCTTTGTGGAAAATATGAGAGACCAGGCGAGAGTCTCGGGCGTGAGGCGCAGATGCAGGCAACCAGTTCATGCATACATTAGAGAGTTAAAGCAGCCATTGAGCTCATCCATAGCGTGGAAGTCTTCTTTTCTTTTCTCTTCGTTGATGCTGGAGTCGAAGTGTCGGTAAAGAGAGATGATGGCCCCGTACCCCAAGACACCAAGTAAATCAGGCGACAAACGGCCGGTGAAAAAGAGAGCTCTCGCAGCGGAATGACGGATGGGTCAATTCTTCCCCATAATTTCGGCGCCGCTTAATTTTGTGCCTCTGGTGCCGTCGCACAGGAGTAACAGTGAGAAAAGCCGACGAGTGAGAAGGGTCGATAATATAATAATACTGAGTATGTACGCCAGGGGCTGGCACTATATATTTTAGAGGAGCGAGAAAAGGAGGAAAAAGAAACGAGAAGTCCTTACCCCCGGCCACGTCCAGAGTAGAGAGTAAAGAGAGAGATCGAGAGATCAAGGACTTTTCGCCTCTCCTCTCTCTTCTATCATCCTATGTAAGCCCGTCTGGCCCTGCAGGCTGGATGCCCCGTCAAGAGAGCCCGAGGCATCCAAGGGTCCAGCGGCCAGCAAGCCCACCGCTGGTTTGACGTGTCAGTCCCTCAGGCGCTCCGCCGTCCACGCTAGAAGGGCCCGACAGCCTGTCTCGCTGGCCACATCTACAACTTGGCCATCACGCCTTGCCGATGCCACCTCATCTTCAGGCTTCCGCGTGGCCCAAAGCCGTCTTTTTCTCTCTCTCGCTTTTCATCTTGTCGACGCATTCAAAACTTGATAAGAAACAAAAAAAAAGCTGGAGAATAAAATGCTTAGTCATGAGTCATGTGATATCTGAGTTATAAATAGTAGTTTTGGATGAGTAAGCGTATGCTTAGTAATATAGACTCTGTACACGTGATATGTGCGGGTATTAATATGGTTCCGGAAGTTTATTTTTAAGCGACAATGTAAATTGTGCAAACATAAGTGTAGAGCTTAGTCATCTATCGAAGATGCCCCTCGAAAGCCTTAATTAAAAAGAAAAGGAATGAGTCAAAAGAAGCGCGAGGGGCTAGCTATCTTTTCTTTTATATATAACAATACATTGCTTCTCTCAGGCTTGTCGCGCATAGTCCTCTTTACCCTATCAGTTGTTGACGGTAGAAGATTTCAAGATTCCAGTGCTTGAGGAGGCCGGAAAGGATGGAAGCGCCTAAGGCGGAGACCGTGGTCCCTGTCCGCGAAGAAGAACAACCAGCTGCCACTATAGAACAGGAGATCAACCCCTGGGATGTAAAAGGCGCAAAGGATGCGCAGGGAAATACTCTAGCCTTTGACTATGTTGCCATTTCAAAGTGCGCCATACCCCTATTCTCTATTTATCTGACTGCGCGTGCTAACTATCCCGGATAGGAAATGGGCGACCAAGCTGATAGACGACGAGATTCTCCAGCGCTTTGAACGCCTTACAGGACACAAACCGCATCGTTGGCTAAGGCGCGGCCTCTTCTTCTCTCATCGGGACTTCGATAAGATTCTAGACAAGTACGAATACGGCGAACCCTTCTTCTTGTATACCGGCAGAGGGCCTTCTAGCGATGCCCTACATTTAGGCCATACGATCCCATTTGCTTTTACAAAATGGTTGCAAGATGTTTTTGACGTTCCATTGGGTATGTTCTGGAATTGCGCCATGTCTGCGGGGTGGAATTGTCTCTACAGCTGATAAATTCAATGTTGGCTAACTCCTCTTCTACTAGTTATCATGCTCACCGGTAAGATTCCATGTTCTTGACTATCGTATATACAAAGTATACCCATATTGACGGGAAGGGAAAAGATGATGAAAAGGCACTCTTCAAAGAAAAGCTCACCTTCGAGGAAACATATAAGTTTGGCCTTCAGAACGCAAAAGACATCATAGCATGTGGCTTCGACCTGAAGAAGACCTTCATCTACAGTGATTTGGAATATATCAAGGGCCCGTTCCTAACAAACGTCTGGGAATTCTCAAAACTCCTCACATTTAATCAAGTCCGAGGAGCATTTGGATTTAACGAGAGGTTAGCCCCTGCTTTTGTCCGTTTGTCACCTATGTACTAACGCAAAACAGCACCAATATCGGTCGTATAATGTTCCCAGCAGTGCAATGGTACGTTTTCATGTCCGGCGCAAGAAGCCTAGTTTATTGACTGATGATAGTGCCGCTGCCTTTGCCACCTCATATCCAGAGATCTGGGCTGATAAGCCAGCAACGGAGCGAACAAAAGCCATTGCAAAGATACAATGTTTAATTCCCATGGCCATTGATCAGGACCCTTACTTTAGGCTTTTGCGCGAGAATTCTCATAGAATGCGTTTCCCCTCGCCCAAGCCAGCTCTCATCCACTCCCAGTTCCTTACCGCACTACAAGGAGCTGGTGGAAAAATGAGTGCCAGTGACCCCAAGTAAGATTCAAGAATACTGCCATTCTCTTTCAACCTAATGTGACTTACACTCCTTGCAGCTCTGCTATCTTCATGTCGGATACCCCTAACCAGATCAAGGTATGTTTCACCAGTTGGTTCAATCTTTGTAGTTATTTACCTGACACGTATTCTTGCAGAAAAAAATCAGAAGCTATGCCTTTAGCGGAGGCAGGGAAACTGTTGAGCTGCATCGTGAGTTTGGCGGAAACCCCGACGTGGATGTATCTTATCAATGTCTGTACCCGTGCCCGCTATCTTTTAACCGCATAAATAACTAACATGGCATAAATAACTAACATGTTCTCAGATATCTCCTATTTCGAGGACGACGACGAAAAACTTAAGAAGATAGAACAAGACTACCGCAAGGGCGACCTTTTGACAGGAGAGCTAAAGCAAATAGCAATCAACCTGCTACAGGAATATGTCAAAGAATTCCAAGACCGAAGGAAAACTGTGACAGATGAGGTTCTGAAACAGTTCATGACACCACGAAAGTTAGAATGGAACGGTAACCCAAATCCGATACCCAGGCCAGTGAAACATAAGGAGGCAAAGGCCAAAGACGCGAAGCCGCAGGAATCAAAGCCACAGGGATTACAGCCACAGGATAAGTAACAGGATATGGGAGTTCCCCTTGACTGAAATGAATTAGAAACTAAGCTAGTGACATACTCTACGAAACATTCTAGGAA
Source organism: Microsporum canis CBS 113480 (assembly GCF_000151145.1). Taxonomy (NCBI): domain Eukaryota; kingdom Fungi; phylum Ascomycota; class Eurotiomycetes; order Onygenales; family Arthrodermataceae; genus Microsporum; species Microsporum canis. Next base: position 233,304 of record NW_003299168.1, read on the forward strand.
TGAATATATGAGCAATGATTATCTTCAACCCCTTCACAAGATCCCCCGTGAATATTCTCCCTGTGAATAGCAGTGAACTGAAGTGGCTTGTTTGTCGGCTATCCCAGGAAAGGATATTCGCTCTTATCTAGGTATCCTTTCACGCACATAGCCGCATACATATAGCCGTTTGTGCTGTGAAGGCGCTCTTTGTATATTGAAGTCACTCACCCTCAATGAATTGGGTATACTGGTGACTATTTTCCCAGCCAAAGCCCAGTCTTATCCGTGATTCACCGCTAGATATGAACATATATACCAGTCTCAAGACCCAAACCTCATCCTTTTCTTCTTCCTTTCTCAATCCTTTCTACCCTCAGTGGTGTCTCCCTCACCCTCCATTATGCATAATGCACCTATTCCCCTGTATTCCCAGCTATATATATACGAGGATCATTATCAACAACCTCCGCTGAGCACTATGAGCGTCGAACAACAATAAAGCACACTCCTGAATACGTTATTTCACGTGCTGACGCACGATATCCTAGCTATACAACATATAAGGGGTCAACTAGAACCTAGGAGCCATGGAAATCTACGGCCAAAGTTTGTACAGCTTGTGAAGGTTTGAAATTATTTATACCTAGATCTGGTATCCTCAGGGACCCAGAGCGACAGGAGTTAAAGCAAGTATCAGAGATATGGGAAAAAACCCTGTTCGCCCCCAACCACTTACTCATACCTAGTATGAACATGACCAGAGCGGCGCATTCTAATTCTTTACAACCCCTATTATACCCCACAAGACGCCATGGGATAAACGAGCAAACTAGCTAGCCCAGACAGTTACAAGAGGTCAATATAACAAAACTAGCTCCGGAGATGCCGTGGTGACTAGCAGGCTTTGCATGACCGTATGCCTAAACGAACTCTACTGCATTTACATTGGAAACCTTTCCTCAAACTAATAGAATGATTCCAGTTTCATATCATTCAGCCAGAAGAGATACTACTTTTGGAAGTTATGACACAGAACAGTTTGTGCACTAGGGATATATATTGGATATGAGCCCTCCAGACGGGACTCTTGACAGCCTTGGTGATCCCATACCAGCTCGTGGAGAATGAGCGCACACGCATATATTTTAAGGGCCTGGGTGATACCGAATATTAAATACCATCAATCACGGCTACGTGCTTTCCAGAGCGCTTTCACGAAAAGAGCCTTATTCAAGCTAACAACCTTCCAAAAATCACTCTGGTGTCGTACATAATGCATTTGACACACAGATCTAACACTATCTACCTCTGGTGAAGACCTTGCAAGAAAGATACTTGAGGAAATGTCATGGTCACGAAAGATGCAGCTACAGAGAAACTACGGCACCTAACATTTTCGGCGTGGACTGGCGCCAACCGAATGTTCGTGGAAGATTTCCGGGCTCCTTACTCTATCAAGCTCTTTGTGAATTTTGTTAGAGAGCTGAGAGTGCAGAAGTATATCATTACATATTCCCTATCAGATCCACATTAGCAGGCAGAATGTCTCTATCGACGGTTAACCACGATTGGGGATGCTGAATGATTAATACGGGTTAGCACCATTCGAGGGGCCATGCCGAAGGCCCGATCATCTCTATACCCTGTTTCTATAATTCTCTATGGACGAAGATACATCACATTTTCCTAGCTTCAGGAGTATTGCCAGCCTTCTAAACAATAAATGCAGACACTTAGTCTAAATATTCCCTGGGCACCAGTAAACAGATAGACTGCTGGAGTTGACGCGTACACGCAAAAGAGGTCAGGGACCTAAGAGCACAGATTGTTTGCTCGGAACTTCCATTCGAGCCAAAAATAACCTAGAGACCAGCTGAACCAAGCACGTTCGGAGTGTTCAATGTTTTGCAATTCACCCGTTAGAAGCGATTGACTGTCAAATTCTATGGGGCTCCCCTACAATTTGCGCTGATGATATATGATGACTTGGGCTCCTGTGTGCAAGAAACCGATATCACACAGTGCCTTCGATCAGCGAAATCCTCTCGGTTGAACCCTCGCGTGCACAGGAACAACATGACTGCTGCATGGTCCGGTCAAAGGACAGCTCCGAAAGGAAGAGACAAGTCACAAGTGGCTTTCAGGAGCGATATGGTTTTTCCGGCTACTAAACCCTTTTCTTCCCAGATGGCGCCTCAGTAGTTATCTGGAAAGTAGAGGCACGTGAGATCCAAAAGGCTGGCAACGCACTTATTAGATACCTACTCTCCAAAATGGAGGAGAAACTCGCCAAACAGTGGGACAATGTCGATACCAGTCCAGCTTCGAAACACGTCAAACAACATGTCAAATATAACAAGTCTCTCTGCCTCCAATCAGTGGGGGCTCGCCTTTTTGGCCGAGTGGCAGATTCTAACAGATCTCTTGGTTGCCTTCGATGACTATCATGACATTATTGAGGCTAAGTTGAGCAATTCCACTACTGAACACCAAGCTCTTAAGTCTTTGGACAATGCGGATAGGCTATTTCGTAGTCGTTCCATCGGTTTATCCAAGCTTAACGCGGAGTGCCCTCCTATCTATCAGGCCCTTATATCCAAGAAATGCACAAGATGGTAGGAGAATAGTGGGCTCGTGTGAAGAAACGTAGTCCGGATCACCAATGCCATGTTTATGAGAAAGGATGCACAAGATTTCGAGACCGATTGAACGGGTGTACCATGCCAGGCAGGTAATGTCCGTATCACCGAACCCACGCTGCCTGTCAAATCTATCGGACGAACTATGCTACCCTGGCTAATGTGCATATAAGAGGCCAAAAAAGACCTCAAACAAACAACGCTGCTGAGGAACCAACGCTGCTACATTGCAGGAATTCAATACATAAATTCGCTCTTACACCTATACGACTCTCATGGTTTCCAGAGTCGAGCCACGTCCGCAAAGCTCACACCACCACCGACATTGTAGAAGTCCTCATCAAACACCCAATCAACAGGTCACTCACTCAGATATGCTTCCCATACATATTCCGGTTCAGGCTCAAGATCAATCTTCTAGGATAATAATAATGTAACACTTCATGGATGGACAGCAAACTTTATCAGATCCAAATGTGCCATGGTGACCCATACCATTGGAGGTTCTCAGAAACACAAGTGCCTTGTTCTCTCACTTAGCCTCAGTCAATAGCTTTACGAGATAACATAGTTTTGGTGATGATCTTGCAACATAGAGGGTTCCGCTCTCAATGCAGGTAGCAGAGCGCATTCCTCTAGTGTAGAGTTAGCAGGGTAGGACGGCGCGGAGTCGCTGAACGATTCTCCCGTTCCGTGGTGGCGGCCGGCTGTTCTTTGTCAGGGATATCCATTTCTATAAAAACCCTCTTGCAAAAGCCATACACACACAGACTGTTTAGACGCTTTGTTTCCCACTGTTCGAACGCCGCTCTGTTTGTTGCTGATATATAAGTGTGGAAATATACCATGTATCATCTGTTCTGAGGTAGCTGTAATATTTGGGAATTTATACCGGCTTGTGTGCTGGCTGTATATAAGTAAATCTATGAATCACCCCTAAACATCAACAATATATATGTATGTATATACTGGCAGCATTATCACATCTAGAATACCGAGAAACCTTTAAAAAATATAATATCAAAGAAAAGGACAAATCCTCCCTTTTACTTAGTCAAGGGCCGAAAAGGGTTGGGAAAAAAAGGGTATCGTACCACCCACCGGGTAGCATGAAGGGTTCAATAAACAGTATCAAGGTACAAAAGATAGAAGAAGAAAAATGCTAGATAAACAAGGGCTATGCATGCAGGACAAAACAAGAAAGGGTTATGCAATGAAAATATATATGAAAGTGAATGAGGTTATGTATAGTTCCAAGTTTACATGTTTATTTGGGACCTTTTCTCAAAGCCTGTCTTCGCCGAAGAATCCCACAAACGCCCTTCGGCGGAAAAGGGTCCAAAGAGATATTGTTCGCCTGTAGATCGATGGGTTCGCGTCGTCAAGAGAGTGCTGGTTGTCTTGAACAGGCACCCGCTCTTCGTTGGCTATCCGTCTAGCAAGTTCTAGGTAGCTAGTTACCGTCATATCGGGTAGCTTGTAATACGGATCTGTTCGCGTATCGTATTCCAGTTCATAAAAGTCACTGGGGGCTCTTATTTTGTCAGCATTGACACTCTTTAGCCTCGAGACATGTTTAGCATGAGACTCATTGAGTTCCGTCAGGTTCGCGAAGTACTGTTGATATCCGAGCAATGTGAGTGGTTGGTTGGAATACGCGGGCCCTGGTGGCGCTGTTCGGGATGGTGGGTCGGGAACTATGAATTTAGGGTACTTCTTCTTGTTCTTTTTGTGCTTGCGTTTTTTGGATATGTCAATTAAGTCGTTATTGACATCATCCTCGTACTCTTCATCATATTCGGAGGATGGAAGAGGGGTATTGTGTTGATTAATACGTAGAGAGGGTGGCTGTGGCCACTTCTTGGAGTCTTCTAGGCCAGAGATGTTGTATTCCACCACGCGTAGAGAAGGGAAATAGTTTGGTATCACGCTAGGTGAAACAATCGACACGGAGAAACGCTCTGCCCACGGACCATCTATTTCGTCGTAATATCTCCTTAGTTTCTTTTTGTATCCGGTGACATGCTCCTTCTTTTCAGTTCCTGCTTCCCAGTCATCGTCCTCCGCCCAAGGCGGCTGTGGAAGCTTAGACCACTGCTTCTTTAACCTACGCAAATAGCCCATTGACACCATTGACGAAACATCTTTTGGCGGCTGTTCATGTTTGAAGTCATATTCCGGTGCGCCATCGGTTATATACTTGATATCGTCGAAATCCTGCAAAATGAAATGATCGATGTTCATGTGTCCGTAGAAACTTCCCACCACCACATCTCGGTACTGTTTCATCCAGAGAGCGTATTTCTGCCAGCACGAGCCGGACCAGTTCTTCTTCTTCTTGTTCTGGGCGGGAGGAACGTGTCCGATGAGGATTGCCTTCATCCCTCTATCACGAAGGAGCTGCAGATGCGTCCTAAGCCATTCCATATGCTCAAACCCTGGTTCATACTTTGAATTGCACCCATCCACGGCGCTGTTGGCTTTGTAGAAGTACATGGTATTCAAACTGATAGCGGCCAGTTTCTCGGGAATGACTTCGACATAAAACCACCCTCCGATAGCGAACGAATGTCTCTGTTCCTCTGGGATGACGGAGCTCCACATCTCACCAAACACTCTCGTCCATTCATTTGGTCCTTTATCCATGATGTTGTGAGGCATAATGTCATTGTTTCCAAACGTCGGGACAATGGGGATCTTGAGGTTGTTCCCTAGCTCATCCTTCGGTTTGTGAAACGTTTTTACGAATTTGTCAAAGACAAGTTGATTCGTGTTCACAATCTCTTTCTCAGTACGCGGACGGCGTCTGTCCTTGTCATGGCGAGCTGCATCACCGGTCCAGATGACGAAGTCGACCTTGTCCCGCAGATTATCGTGGATCCAGTCAAAGGTCGTATCGAGGAGAGTTCTTGGAGTGTCACAACTTGTTCCAGGTGAGCCAAAGTAACCAGCTTCACCATGCCCACGGTGGCAGTCGTTTTTTATCTTCGAGTGGGCTTCGTAAAATAGATCTGTGTGGATATCTAGAAGGGGATATATATCAGTAAGCAGTTCTACCAAGCTACCAGACCAGCCAGACATACCTGTTATATGCAAGAAACGGCCATGTAGGCCACTATGCCCTTCTTCTTGCACCTCGCCTACATCATCTACAGTTGTAACCAGGGGAGCTTGGGCTTGATCCCGAGCGCTCAAGGCCCCAGCATTTGCGCCCACAGCCGTCAACAGCAACGCAAAGTGCAGGATATACAACGTCATGGCCTCCGGTTGATCAGACAGATTCGAGCCAGCTTGACACTCTCGCCATCAGCACCATTCGGACATGCGACCATGGGCCACTTATATAGAGAATGCGCGTGTCAACCCCGTTCTTGTGCGAGCGTAGCGGCTTCAGACCTAAAAAAAAGGTCGCAAGGATGCAGCGAGTGACGTTACACTTATGTAAGCAGTACCTTGGTCGTCGACGGTTCTTATTGGCGGCTGAAAAAAGGGAAATCACTTTGGACGACGAGGCTTTCTCGCTAGTTTCTTAGTTTGGCTGCCAGGCTGAGCTGAACGGGTGACAGCTTGGTCTGGAGGACAGCAAATAGCAGGCGAGGATCCATCGTCGTTCTACTGGTGTGTCACAGTGATGAGCTTTAGGATGCGTCAGAATATACAAGCTGGCGATGAGGATTTTTTCTGCACCACCACTCGGATACAAACCCTTTACACCCACATGCGATGAAGACCACGCACATCCATAATGATAGACCTCATTGAAGTGGTGGCTATACTTGAATGCTGACTGCGTGCGAAGCTGGTCCATAACGCTCTTGTCAAATGACCGTCTCGATGCATTAGTGGCCTTATCATCGTCCTGCTCGTGATGCATCTCAAACCATCAACTCCTCCGTATACTTCAACTCAACTTTGATGGCGTCATCTATCGAGTTCCTTCATGGCCATGTTAGCCTCAGGCGTGGTCTCAGTAGACTGACTATCAGCTGAAGATCCGATCGGCTTCTGCGGCAGACAGCTTCGGCTTTCCGAGCATGCGTTGACGCTGGGGTAAAGGTCCTAATAAGAGGTTGGATGAGCCATCTCATCTCAAGTCAGCCACTAGAGTGCAAGAAGGAATCTATGTGCTGGTTTCTGGATGATGCTAAAAGAGGCTGTAACCAAGTCTTTAGCGCATATGCTAATATACATATATGCACGACATCATTTCTCTAGGGCTGGTATAAGTCATAAACAGGCTACAACAGGTCAAGTTATAAAGTCATCGATGGGAAAACATGGTCTCCAGAGTTTCTGAAACTTCGTTTCAGCGACCAATGGCGATGAGCTTTGTCTTGTCGACTTCAACATAAACTATGGATAAAAACTATGCTATTTAGACATGGACAGACACAGTCAGCACCAGATGCGAGTTCAATCATTCGCAAGTTCAAGAATTCTACCCATCAGTGTGGCAACGAAATCGCCGCATTTTTGGTGTGAGTGCAGTGTTTGTGTAACAGATCCGTGGGTTTCTTCCATTATATATAGGAAAGAATAACATACCTCAAGAGAGTGATATGGGAGTGTTGTTTTATCAGCTTCCATAGATTTCAAGTAGAATCCAGGATAAATTTCACCCCCAAGCTTAGCCATGCAGAACGGACATCCATTTATCATACTTATTTATACGGCTGCTCTTTTCCCTAAAGTACATAACCCAGTCGTGCTACCATACCTGCTAACCTCGGGGGAATTGGGTCTAGTGGGCTCCCCTTTCCTATCGTCAGTTTAATAGCGCCCTCAACATCCATGGGGCGATAAATTGTGAGCGGGTTTTGTCCGCTAATCAAGGATAGGATGTTTGATGCTACCATCTCTGCCTGAGACTGGGCTGTCTCCCCCGTTGCATTCACCATGGGGAGCAAACCCGTCAATTAGCAGAGGCTATTCAAACGCGATACTAAGCCGAAGCACCGACAATTCGGAGAAGATTGGTTCAAAAGGGTTCAAGCCCTTTGCCGAATAATTGTGCTTTTGAATGGTTGTTTCGCCGTTGGGCATGGTTATAGCAGTTATTCCGTACAATCAATATATCACAGAAAGACGACTCACTCACTCACTCACTCACTCACTCACTCACTCACTCACTTACTTACTTACTCACTCACTCACTTACGTCACGACCAGCTCCCAAGTTTCGGCCACTCAAGCTTTCTATTGACGTTGCATCACTATAGAAGCTCAACTACTTTTCTCCCGGAGCTCACAGTGTGTCGACGTGGCTCTAGCCGTTTCATCGAGAAGACAGCCATCGCCCAGAGGTCCAACGCCGTCTCTATGTCGCTAGACACACCACCAACAGAATCCTCGATGCCCTCAGATACAAACCGCCCGCCCTTTTGGACTCCGAATGATCGTCCAGGCCGGAATGGCATCCGGGACCGCTATATGAGAAAACGGCGTTTGGCCAATAGCATTTGTCTAAACGCTGCAGAGCTCCGAGACGTCCTCCTTTTCATCTATGAAAACGGAGACAGCGAACTCAATATCAAGTGGACTGAAGAGTTCGTTTTCAGGTTCGTTCCGAGGACGTTTGAAGGAGCTATTGTCCCAAAAGGTGTCGCGGGCAGTATACTCGAGGGTTCAGTGACAAACTCCTGTGCTGAAATCTTTCCCTCGTAAGTTGGCCTACCCTTTAAGTTTATTCCCACTGCTAACAACTGCTCTCAGAGCGCACTCAGGATCCCTCAGCTCTACCGGACCTCCCAAGTATCAAGTCTTTGAGGTATACTGGGATGGAGACGAGCCGGTTGTTCCTCCAGAGCTACAAGGGTTACCAAACCTAGCTTTGATTCACAAGGGACCAGACAACATTAAACTAGAGAACATGCAAATTTGATATAAGATCATAGTCCCTGAACAATTTTCTCTGAGGTCGGACGACACTTTCGCATATGGAACGATTGGCTATATAGGAGTGCTCGAAAATCTTGGCCCGCGGAGGCTTGTCATAGCTACTGCGGGCCATGTTGTTGACGATGCGCTCATTATAAAGGCCGGAGACAGTGACAGTACAAGGGCTTACATGCCGCGGATAGTTCCGCAGTTCGCGCGGGCAGCTGGGGTCCTACGATTTAGACGGGGAGAATCCCACAATCCTCAACTGCCAACCATGGACGAGATCTGTCTGCTTGAGACTACAAACATAACCCATAACACATTATGACGGAGATTCGAAGTTATCGATCGCAGCCATTTTAACCCGACCCTAACATTGTCAATGGCCCGGAATTGGTATCTCGGGGTCCAAGGATGGAAGAGATGAAGACTCTTCAAAGTTGGTGAAAAGCAGCTCTATCCAGGTGTATAAATACGGAGCATCCACGTCGCACACTACTGGAACACTCTTTAAAATTGGCCAAGAGCATCGTGAGAAGAATCTTTACAAGTTAAGAATAAGGTGGTTATCGCCAGAGGAGCCATTTGCGACAGATGGAGATTCGGGGAGTTTGGTTTTTGCGCAGGTGGGAAGACTAACTATTCCTCTAGGGATTCATTGTGGTTCGGAGGATAATGTTAGCTACTCACTATCCCTTTATTCTAGAGGTTTCATCGTTGCTGGACGCAGATTCGTTTTCTGTGCCCCGGATGACATATCTTAATCTATAGAGAGCTAACTTCTACGTCCTTTTTTATCGAGACAGAATGATGAAGTTATTCATACTTCTATGTATCTAAATATTGCCCTCCCCTTAACCTGATAATCTGCGCTGCACTTAGGAACGAACAGATGAAAATATACCAAACTACTACGTATTAAATAGAGTGCTTGCAGAGATTTCATTGGCTTAGTTACTACTAAATTACGTACTTAAAGACTAGCTGGAGCGTCAAGTTTGAACTCTGAAATAACCAATGTATAACATAGGGATACCAATCACCAGAAGCAGAAAAGGTTGCCTTTGTAGAAGATGCGGCCTTGAGGTCGAACATGGGTATGCCCTTCGATGTATGGACTGCAGGTTGGCGGGGTAGATACTTGTATATATCATGGTCGCTCTCATTTTAACGTCAACATCCAGCTTTGAGAATAAGCTTGAGATATCGTATTAAGCACGAGTTCTTCACCATGGCAGACTTCCCTACTCTGAAGCCAGCGTTTACCATGCAGGTATGTACTCTTTTACACATAGAAGATCTTGGTTTAACACACCTGCGGTTATAGGTCTTAATCGACCCGCCTATGAACGTTGGTATGCATTAGTTTGAGTCTATCCTGAATGATGAAATAAAATACTGATACGTCGCGAATAGGAAGCACCGCGAAGAACTGCAACTTCGTAGTCACGGTTCGTTTGTACCTCGGGTCCTTGAGTGCTGGTGGCGTACTGAGGCCAGTTGGATATCTAGCCCATGACCGGCGGCACCGTTAAGAGCGAGCCTGGATTCTCACCCGCTTTCAACGGCAAGCTCGCCAGCAATGGCAATGATTATATCCGTACTGACCCGGACGGTAAGCGTCTGCGGCTGGATGCTCATACTGTAGTCAAGTATGCCCTTTCTCGTGATGCTTGATGAAGGCCAGGCTGACATAGACTGCTCAAAGGACAGAGACAGGAGCTGTGAGTATCCAAGGAACTTATTGCTATATTATGGGAATTCCGGCTAAGCCTGATTTATAGTCTGTGTATATCAATTATACCGGAGTCGTTGAGCTGACTCCTGAGATCGGCGCGATTCTTACCGGACAGTCAGAATCAGCATCTACGCCGTTCGGAAATATATGTATGGACCCCCTCATCTTTATCCGGACAAATCGCTAATCATACTCCTTGTTTAAGTCATCACGCTCAAGTTTGAGGTTTGTTTATACTCTCTTCCAGCAACGCGGCACGGACAAGCTTACGAGTATTTTTTATAGAGTGGAGACGCGGACCATGCGGCCCTTGAAAACGGCATTTTCGTCGCTTCTGGCCGTTTCATCTACGAGAAGGGCAAGCAGCCCATCGTAGATTACAAGGTCAGCCAGGTCTGCAAGGGCTAGACCAGTAAAGATTGAATGGTCGTCTTTTGGGCTTTGTCTATGACGTTTATGAAATGAATGATCATTGTTTTATCGTTCGTACATGTCCAAGCCAACCTCTTATATATATATACCAGACCGAAATCATCCAAGTAGAACCAAGGAATCATAGCAAAGGCGAACGCTCATCCTGTTCCTCATCTTCCTCTGGAATAGTTTCCGGTCCTCTATGTTCCTGACCCATCCAGTTCGAAATACCACCCACAAGACCAGGAACTATCCCTTCTCCTATCCCCCCTCCTTCACCATATTGAGCGCCACCATACCCTCCTCCACTCCCGTACGGATCATTCCCATACTGCTGCTCGCCTCCAAATTGGTCCTCTCCACCCGACTGTTGCTGCTGCTCCTCCTCTTCTTCAGCTTTCTTCGCAGTCCATATCCGATAAGCTATATACGCAGCTGCCACCAGCGCCAGGGTACTTAGCACCGAGACGATGCATGTTAGGAACGAAGCGGTACTGACACCACATCCGAACGGGCGGGTCCGTATCTCCCACCTCTCCTTGGGACCGAGGGGACATATTGAACTACTCGCCAGAGGAGCTAGTAGGGGGAAGGGAGAAGAATTGGACACGCAAGTGGAAGACTAGTGAAGTCAGCTATGAAGAGACGCCCTAGGAAATAGATAGATATATATCAAGTAATAGTTATGGATATATTTATATAGATCATAAGAAATACATATAAGAGTCTTCTGATACATACAAATGGGCACCAACTGCAGAAGTCAGCGGCTTTAAGGCAGCTGTCGCAGTCCTGGTTTCGCCAGCAGAATGGCAGGAGGTCCTCTTGCTTGCGCTCTTCGTAGAACTGCTGGACGGCCACAGCGATGCCATTGATGTCGTTTCCCATCGGTATGCCAGGTTGTACTATTTCTTTCGCTTTCTAAGTGTTCCAATAGTGGCCAAACGGACGCCTTGTAATCAGGGAGAAGAGGCCACCCCATGTATATTTTTTTGTCCCTGCAAGTTGTTGAATGTTTACACAGGCTGAACTGGAATTCATATACAATGCACGCCAAGGCTCCTTTTTTCGAGTTGAACGACCAGGTTGGCTGGAAATTTCGTACCTATCAAATAGTCAATCATTGTTAAGCTGTCCAATGGTGTATGAGCAAGGAATCCAGGTGGAACTTGGTTCTATACCGTTGGTATACGTAAATAACGTTAAAGGAGGCCATACTAAGATGTAAGATGCGAAGATTCCGTCACTTTATTTTGACCGTAATGTGGAAAAAGAGAAGATTTTTAAAAGAAAAACATAGATATCATCACACAAGTAAATACGATGCCAACAGGTCGAATAGAGAGATGATGAGATAAAGAATTAGCCCCAGCGACCAGGCAAACACCACAGACCATACCATCCGGAAACGTGAAAAAGACACATAAGCAAACGAGACATCACAGTGTTTTGGCAGACAGGCCTTAGAGAATACCCCGTGGGCAGCCCTTGGGGGGAGAATGCATTGGAGTAGTTTAACAGCTGTCCAATCGGCCGGCCGATAGGGTCTATCTTCGTCTCCTTCACATGGTCCCGTTGCTCATATCATAGTACACTGATAGAAAGCCAAAGTATACCCTCAAAAGAATTTAAACAACTCTCTTGACCTGTAGATGAATGCGTCAGTATGTTATTACGCCAGGAGGGTGGTAGAATAAAAGGACAGAAAAAGGGGTAGCCTACCTCGAAGAACCGTTTAAGCCACCAAACCTGGAAGATACCGTTTGCAATGAGGACAGCTAGCTGGAAGAGACTCCACCACTTCACTCTCGAGTTTGTGCTCTCTGCGGTATTTCGGTGGGTACGTTCACGGATGATAATGTACGACTGCTCATCCTTGACCTGGGCGAGCTCTTCGGAGAGTTTTTGCACTGGTACATGGCGCAAGTCAGTTCGGCTATCTATAACAAAGTGCTAAGTGTGTGGATATTACCTTCGGCTTCTAGGGGATCAGTAGGGTGTTCACTCGCAGGCACAAATACAGTTCCATGCACGTTGAAAGAGACCTCCTTGCTGTTGGATGACCAGGCCTCATTGCCGAAGCAGTAGACGTGTTTTCCGTCTCTGTTGGCGGTAAAGGTGAAGTCGTCTGAGGATATCGAATTCCTGTTATGAAGTCTGTGGCCAGTTGGATCCTCGATCTATGTGTTCCATGAAGTCGTTAGCACCTTGAATAGAACTTCTCGCATCTAGCCGTCTTGTTATATATGCTGTATTGTCCCATGTTTGATTATCCCCGTGGAGTAGCTAGGTCAACGCACCCAGAAATTAATGTCGAGATTCCCGCTCCCACCGAACTCGGTATCACCCGTCTGGAAGGCAATGCTCATCTTATCGCCGACATGCAGGTTCTCGAAGAAGCACTCCCTCGAATGCGCTTTCAGTGGAATGTTGTGTGCTGTTGCAGCCCCTATACAAAGCAGGGCGGACACCGCGAGGGAGGAAAAGGTGAACTTCATGGCGCCGTACGGAGACCGAGAGAAGGAAACTCGAAGAAGGATAGTCAGAGAGGAGAGGTAGGCTGCTAGAAAGGAGTACACGATCTCTCTGAGTCGGACTTGTTGAGGGATTTTATCTACTTATGCAATTTGTTCTTCTCGCATTCGCAACTTTTGGTTTCTTTTTTTTGCGTGTCAAGAAGCGCACGGACCACATCTACGGATGCCACAAAAGTGAAGAAGACAGAGAAGAAGAAGACGATGAAGATAAATTTATTATAGTAAGAAAGTGGTCTACGGTGTGTCTGGTTGTCTGTTTACAAGATGAATAGGAGTGGTGAGTTGTAGAATGAGTAAAGTGGCTGTAGGGAGAGAAAGGCGTCTCTACGCATCTAGATCAAGGTAACTTTCCACTGTATAAAAATCCGGGATTTGAGAAGCCCATCTTCTTCGTCCCTTCATCACAGCGTCAGATACTAGGGACGAGACCATTTCTATATGAAGATGCCTCCGAACCTGCGTAACGTGCCGGGCCAGGATATCAGGATGTCGTTTGCAGACGTCTTCAAGAGCAGCAAGGTGCTCAAGGCAGAGAGGGATATGGTAGCCAGGAAGGTAAGGCTCGTCCATCAGCATGACAGTACCAGTCACTGGCAGCTAACCCAAACAAACAGCGAGAGCAGTTGAGAGCAGAGAATAAGAGACTGGCTGACCTTCACGCAGCAATGGCACAGTTAACCACCAACAACGGACGGCAGCCCAAGGCGAACAGCACTCCACCGGCTCCTCCACCAGCTCCGCCGCCTCCCATCGTTCTACCGCCAGGAGTGGTACCACCAAGCGTAGTACCGCGGAATAACGAAGCCAGGAGCTGGACAGACCAAGACAATGAACAGCTGATGAAGCTGAAGCAGGACAACACCAGCTGGAGAGCAATAGCAGTAGCTATGAAATGGCCTGTCCACGAGCTGAAGGAGCGCTGGCGAGCCATCAAGCCAGAACCACCCGAGGAACCAAAGCCAGAAAAGGGAGAAGTCAAGACAGAGAGCCCTGAAAATAAGAAAAAGGTTGCCTTTACGGAGTCTACCAAGGAGAAGAAGGTAATGGCCCGTTTGTTCACATCTTCTCTCCTTGGACGCACTTCCGTACTGATAACACTTGACAGACGAGTAAAGAAAGCTCCAAGAAGGTGATGTGTTATACGGACGAGTCTCTAAGCATGGAGGAAGCCATACTGCTCAACAAACTAGCGGACAAGTACAACAAGGAGATGTGGCTACGCATCAGCTCCAAATTCTTTGACAAGACAGGCAAAAGGCTAGATCCAGAGGAAGCCAGACGGCACATCCGACCATCATAGTCCATCCATATACGAGGGTCCCTGCATGAATATACTCCCGTTGAGACTTTTTGTCCTCTGTGTCTACCCCATCGCCGTACGAGTGACACTCTTGATCCAGCTGCGTATACACAAGAGTCCGTGTTTATGTGTCCATGTGGAACCCTGCCGGCTCTCCCCCTTTATCTCAGACATAGCCCTACTGCAGCCACCCAATGAAGAATCCCTTGACGAAGATATGCCTTTCTCGATGGAAACAAAACTCCGTGCCCGTGGCTCAGGGGGGCAAACAAAAAAAGAAAAAAAAAAGAGAAAAATCGTTCTGGGTCGGCGGGTGTTTCATGACTAAGCCCGCCCTTTTATTCCTTCTCCAGAATAGAAAAACGATCCATCTTACTTATAAAGTCGAAAAGAAGTTCCACGTCCATCCGGCGGCCATTTTTATAAAGTCTCTCCTTTGGCTCTCTTCGTCGCTCTTTTTTTGCCCTTTCGTTTGCCTCTTTTCCAACTCCATCTCTGTCGTTACACTTATATTGATACAACATGCGTTTCTCTACTGTCATCTCCCTCGCTCTGGCGGCTAGCCCAGTCGCCGTCTCTGCTGCCGGAAACCTCGGATTCGCCCTGGGTGTCAAGAAACCCGATGGATCCTGCAAGAAGCAGGAAGACTACGAGAAGGACTTTGATGTCCTCAAGGCTCACTCCACCATCGTCCGGACATACGCTGCCGCCGACTGTGATAACACCCTCTACCTCCTCCCAGCCGCTAAGAAGAAAGGCTTCAAGGTCGTCCTTGGAATTTGGTATGTCGTGGAAGCAGCAGCAGGTATCAGTTGGTGGTATCTAACCTTATGTGATGTCCAGGCCCGATGTCCCGGAGTCCTTCAAGGCCGACACTGAGGCCCTGAAGAAGGCTGTCCCTGGAAACGAAGATGTCATCAGCGCCATTACCGTCGGATCCGAGTCCCTCTACCGTGGCAACTTCACCGGTGAAGAGCTTCTGGGCAAGATCAATGAAGTCAAGCAACTCTTCCCCAAGATAAGGGTCGGAACCGCAGACAGCTGGAACAAATACGCCGATGGCACTGCTGATGCCCTCATCAAGGGCGGTGTCAAGTACCTGTACGTTCCTTCATGATAATAGCAAAAAAGGCGACAACTGGCTAACGACACCTAGCTTGGTAAACGCCTTTGCCTTCTGGCAGGGTACGCCCATCGATGAGGCTCCCAAGACCTTCTTCAAGGACGCGTACGAGGCTGCCAAACACATACAGACAATCGCTGGCAAGGCGGCCAAGGACGTCTACATCGCCGTCGGCGAAACTGGCTGGCCCACCGGTACGTTCATCCTCGTTATTACGTACATACACAAATGCTAACACTCATATAGACGGAGGTTCAGACTACGGTGCTGCCAAGGCCGGCACCAAGAACGCCAAACAGTACCACGACAAGGCCATCTGCCCCATGCTCGCTCTTGGTGTCGACGTCTTCTACTTCGAGGCCTTCGACGAGCCATGGAAGCCAAAGAGCATCGGCGACAACGGCAAGGCCGCTGACGAGACTCACTGGGGCATGTACACCGCTGACCGCCAGCCCAAGTTCGAGGTTTCTTGCAATATCAAGAAGCACTAGAGTCGTAGTGTAACTTGGTCGTTAATTGTTTTAATATTTTCTTTCCATCCTGTCTGCATAGCTTAAAACGGTGACTTTTTGCCTTGGGTCTTGATCTACGTATAGAATTGATTCTTCCATCAGTAGACTTTACATCTCTCTTCAACAGACTTATCTTTTTACCTGCTCTATTCTTCTATTCTTCTATCTTCTTCCCATCTTAATAGTGCCTCATGAACCCCCTTTTTTTTTTTTCTTTGGCGTCTTACTAAGTTTTGAACGTTCTTTAGCGTCGCGAAACAAGAAAAATAATTTTTATTCTTTCACTTTTTATATCATCAACAACAACCAAAACTCCAGACCAGCCTTCTCTTCCTCCCGTCTCCCTCTTCTCCCTCTCTCCCTTTTTTCCTCTCCCATCCAGGATCGGTCAGTCTCCCTAACGAACGGACGGACGTCGAGAAAGAACCGAAGAAAACGGCCCCCTGAACCTCCCTGCGAGCCATGGTTCGTTCTCTGGGCTAACCAAGGTTACTTATACATACAGAAAAAGGGGGGACTTGTTTACCTGTCGCGATTCTGTTCGATATATATATAATTCTAGGGGTTATCTGGATACTACCTTGGGCGAAATAGACGGGGAGTTTTTGTTTTTCTTCTTTTTGGTGGGATATATAGCGACGGTGACGGTTCTACGGTTTCTACAAACCAACGGCAGAGCCAGGCCGTTGAGTTCTATGCGTCAAGATTCAGGACATCGAACGCAGCGAGCTTGTGCTTGCTGCATCAGACAAGACGGACGGTGAGCCCTATGTTTTACTATATGGTTTTTCCTCTGTGTTATGTTAATGTTGAGTGTGATACGATGTAACAATTGGCATGGAGCAAACCCGCTAACACGTGTGCATCAACCGCAGGCTCAACTCTCGCAGTCAATTCTTCCAATCCCGTCATCCTTCAACCGTCCCTCCATCACGAAGACCAAGAGGTTGAAGACGAGCGGGAACACACGCTGACACTGCGCCGGTCCGTCACTCCAGGTGCTGTCTCGAGCATCGCGGCAGGCACCTCGCTTGCCGTTCCTTCAGGCTATCGCGGAACCTCGGACGCGCAGTCGTCGACTTTCTCGCCAGATAACAAGCGGACGGACGCCAGTGCCTACTACACGGCCGCCTGGGGGTCCCCCTACGCCACACCCAGCTCGAGGAGTATCTCCTGGCAGCTGAGGAGCAGACAGGGCGATTTCGAGTCCGAACTCGAGACCTCGCCCTTCTCCATACGCACCACCGCTCGCGGAGAGGAGGAGCTGTTGGAGTCTGCAAGCCAGACGGGTGCTGTTCCCTTTCCCGAACTGACCTCTACCCTGTTTGAGCGGGACCTGCAGGCCGAAAGCAGCGTGAGCAGGCATCGTGGCAAGTCCATCAAGGATTTCACTCAGGATTGGATCAACCAGTATCTGACGGGGAAACCTCGCTCAGAGCGGACGAATTGGCTGAGTGACGACTCGGGAGACAGTGACGTCGGCTCCTTTCTCACTGCATATCAGCAGCGCGTTGACGAGTCATCGGAAGGCTGGCTTGATCTCGACGACAAGGAAGACCTCCTGAAGACGCCCACGTCTTCAACCCTGCTCAAGGGGAAGAAACCAGAGTACAGCTGGAAGTCCCGGCCTGCTCATCTCAGGGCCAACCACGCTCCCAAAGCGAGCACAGCTACCTTGAAGCAATCCGACTTTTGGGATTTTGGTCAGGACCCCGAACCACCGTC
The DNA here is from genome assembly GCF_000151145.1 of Microsporum canis CBS 113480. Classification (NCBI taxonomy): domain Eukaryota; kingdom Fungi; phylum Ascomycota; class Eurotiomycetes; order Onygenales; family Arthrodermataceae; genus Microsporum; species Microsporum canis. The sequence goes on from NW_003299168.1 coordinate 251,154, forward strand.
CCGGTCCCTGTCCCGGTCTCGGTCTCAATCCCGGTCTCAATCGCAATCTAGATCTCAATCCCTATCCAAATCTGAATCCCAGTCTGAATCGTGTGAGCAGGACTGTGCTTCGGTGACCATGTCGAATCTCGAGCCATTGACCATCCCGGAAATGCATCCGCCACCACAGCCGTATACATATGTTTCACCCATAGATAAACCGCTCCCGCTGCCTCCAACGCCTGTAGAAGATGCCTTGGACCAGCCTCTGCCCGGTGGACCGAAACAGACCATTCGCACAGCACCGGCCTTTGTCCGACCAAAGAAGAAGGTCGCCTGGCGAGGAAAGCAATGTATCATAGCACTTCCCCTGGAAGATAACCGTGGATCGGTTGAAGGAGGAGTACGGCTTCTAACGCCCGTTGATATGGAGCGTATATTAGACAAATGGGAAGAACAAGGATATGATGTTCGAGGAAGAGGCAGAGGGCAACCAGTCACCGTCGAACTACAGAGTCGCCAAACCCATCCAGATCCTGCCGACTCCCAAAAGGAACGTGAAGAGAAACACTACCATGTCAGCTTCCCGGACCAGTCTGTTTGGGAAGAGTACGTCGATTTCCTGAAAGAAGAGAAACTTCGCGCTCTAGGTGTTAGCTTGGGGGATCCAGAGCCCAACCCGATCATGTCGCCAACACCAGGCGCCATGAGCCGCAATTCTTCCCAAATGCCACTGCCACCAGGCCATACTATATCTCCTCCTATCCCTACCTCTTCTGCCGCAAGCAACCACCTCAACATGATGCAGAACCCATTCTCTCCAGCTTTCAACCAATCCACAAAGGCAACCTCAAATATAAGCTCTATGAACTCGCCTGCCTCGCCCTTTGGGTTTCATGCCGAATCACCCTTCCAGCAGTTCCAACCTGTGTATGGGAATGAAGCAAGCTATCCCTTCTTGCCATTTCAGCCTACTCCCCCGACACACGGCACTCATAGTCCGCAGAATCTCTATGGAATACGGCCTAGCGGCATGACTCCCTCTACCATGGGTAACATGCCAAATCTCGGCTCATTGCTGCATTCTGTTTCTCCAATGGCTGATGAAACAAAGCAGTTCCATGGCATGTCTAGTATGATACATTCGCATTTCAACGGCCCTTACGCAGGCAGTGCGCCACAGAGCCGAATGAACGAATACGAAACTCACCTGCAGCAACAGCCCATGGATGAGCCAAACATTGGAATGGAAGGAGACTCGGAGACCATTCGGTCAACCCATTCTGGGCCTGAAATAGCTCATCCAACCCCTCGTGGTCATCAACATAATGTAAGCGAGACTCTTCAAAAGGGCGTCGAAAGAGATTATCAACTCGAGAACACCGGACTCGATGACGAGCAGAGGGTTGAGGATAATTTGATGAATTCTCGATGGGCTGTGCCTGAACGGCCATTCTTCCCACCTGAGCCCATCAACCAGTCCAACCGCCTCCAACAACACATCTTTGACGAGCAACAAGCCCACAAAGCCCACGTTGACGAGGCATCTGATCTGGACACCAACCCCAGCATCAAAGACCCGCGCTCCCCTATCGACGATTATCGTACCCACAAGGCAAAGCACAGCACTGGCTCAGCATTCATCCCAGGCCATAAACCAACCTCTTCCATTTCAAAACTCAACGTCGCTGCAAAAGAATTCGACCCCTCTATATCTTCTTTCTCCCCCAACAACTTCTCATTCATGCCCGATAATACCTTCCAACCAAGCTTTAACAGCTTTCAACCTCGCCCGGCCTTCCCTCAGGATATGCCACAGAGTGTTTCCCACAGTGCACATTCCAGCAGTTTCAACGTTGACGCACCAGCTTTCGCTCCGGTACAGAAAACCCAAGAACCAGTCTCAACTCCAAGTAACTTCAAATTCTCCTCTGCCACCTTCAACGTTGCTGCCCCCGTCTTCAGCCCCAGCTCAAGCTTCAATCTTCCATCAACACAGAAGCCCTCGCCATCAGGCCCTCGGACTAAAATATTCGACAACTTTGACCCTGCAGCAATCATTCCGCCAGCCAAGGCTTCCAAAGCCATTCCCATTGTGCGGCCAGGGGATAACCAAAATAACGACCAGCTTGAGGGTGATGTATCCGGTAGGTTTGGTGCTCAGGGTCGAGAAAAGCGTGTCCGTCGCGTTGAAAGCCATGGTGGTGAAAATAGTGACGCTCATGAACTTATGTTTACTATGTCGCCTGCTGCCGCTGCCGATTCCAAGCGTACAGCTAGCTTAATTGAAGACAGCGATGATGTCCCCGTCGAGATAGCCGAAAATCGCAAGAGGACGGAAGAGGAGATTATTGAAACCATTCTGTCTGCGCAAGACGATGATCCTGAGGAATTAGAGGAAGGTGAAATCCTCGAAGATAACATCGTGCCATTTGAGTTCAAGAACTCAGAAGATGCTGCTGCCTTTAATGCCGCACGTCCTTCTGTTCTTGCAGATGTGGGTATTAACAGTGACCAGGAAATATCCGGAACCCAGCTAGAGCAGCCAGACGTTGCGATAGATGAAGACGGTGTTCTTGACCAGGAGGAACAAGACACGATTGTTGAAGGTGATGATCAAGAAGAACAGGAGTCCGTAGCTGAGGAAGTACCTGTTCAACATAATGCCTCGGTATTGAAACCCACTGCTAAACCATTCGAGTTCGTACCCGCTCAGGCCCCAGTGCAAGTTATATCGCCAGTTGTATCGCCAGTGCAGACTCCGGTTGCTCCTCCACCGAAGAAACAAGGTCTTTACGCCTCACGATATGCTGTATCCGAGCCTGATTCTCCTGGTCCTATCCACAACCAGAGTGCCCTTACAGCTAGTCTCAAGGCCGCTGAGCAGCTTGAGCAGCCTGTCATAAAGGGTGTCAACTCATCAGATGAAGAGGAAATTGATGCTGTTATGAAACAGCTTAATGACGGTGATTCCAGCGTGGGTGTTGAGAGATTTGAATCTCCCCCACAACCCATATTCCAGGATACCATCAACAACACCGTTCCTCAACTGGCGCCAAGCCAACTCTCTCGCAGCAACGCACCTAGCCCCAGTGTACGGGACGAGTCCTTGGAGCAAGAGACTACCCAAAAACCGACATATGAGCATATTCAACCGCCAGCCACTCTCTTGGCGCAGCGCAACCCTACTATGGACGTTCAATCCCCTGTTCGTCAACTGAATACTCAACCACAGGACCATATCAGTGACTGGGATGATGCAATTTTATCTGGCGATGATCTAGAACTCCGGCAGAGGGCACCATTCTTTGAAACCCATGTTAAAGATATAGTTCGATCATCAATGGTGGACCACCTTGCTCCTATTGAAAGAAGCTTGACAGTGATTCAACAATCTATTTCTCAGAACTTGTTACATAAGTCTCGTTCGGCAATGGTGGAACACAGCGATGCTGACGACGAGGATGATGAAGAAGATGGCGGCTATCTATCACGTTCTCCTTGGAATAAACGCGATAAGCTCGCTGAGAGGATCAAGAACATCGTTTCAGAGGCACTTGCCGTACATCACCAGCCTGCTGTGCAAGAGCCTGCGCCAAAGATAGATCTATCTGAAGTAACGTCCACGCTCGCCGATATGAAAGCTGCCATTGCTGTAGTTTCGCAACAGCAAGGCCAGACTGATGGTATTCGAGATATCATTTCACAAAGTATTTCGAATCACCCTGCCCTCAAAGCGAAGGAGGTCGTTGAAGACAAGCCTGACCTGGCTCCGGAGATGGAGAAACTCAAACTACAGGTCGATGGACTTCAGAGTATGCTGCGTCTGGCAGATGAGCGTGCTGAGCGCGAATACAATGCCCGTCGAGCTGCCCAGGATGCTCTTTCGATAGCTCAAAAACAAACAGAGGCCGCTGAGAAGGAGGTTGCAACTGCACGGGAAGCCAAACTTGCTGCTGAGGAGGCCTTGGAGTTACTCAAGAGCCAACATATCCCTCAGATTGAGAAGAGTCAACAGCAATCTAAAGACCTCCAGGAGCAGCAGGAAATGATGCGCCTTACCCTTTCGGAGCTATCGAACAAGAATATCGATCTTCAAGGCACCTTGGATGAATACAGGGTAAATGCCGACCAGGCCCATGCCGAGAAGGAGAAGGCGGAAGAGGAGAATAAAGATCTTCGTCGTACCATTGAGATTCTCAAGATTCAGACTGAAGAAGGTGTAGACGTCAAGCAGAAACTTCGCGAGAGGTTCGAGAAGCTGCAAGGAGATATGTCGAAACTTACTAAAGAGATTGCCCTAGAGCAAGCTCAATGGAGGAAAAAGGAAGTCGAGGCAAACATCAAATACAACACTCTCAAGGCTGAGTTTGATCGTGAACATAAGCAGCGACAGAAATTGGAACTGCACATCAGCGACCTTGAGCAAAAGGAGATGGAAGCCACGAAGCTAAGATATATCCTAGACCAATCTCAAAACGAAAACGACAAGCTTGAGGCGCTATTGATGAACGTTCGACAGGAGAGCCATGACCACCAGAGCAGAGCAGCTAGATTTGAGCGTGAAGCGAAGGAGGCTATTGAAAACAGCCACTTTGAAGCCGAGCGAGTGAGGGCACTGCTAGAAGCAGACCTCAATGCTGCCAACCATCAAGTGAACTTCGTTCGTACCGAACTCGAAGCTCAAATTTCCAACGTACAGAATCTGCTTGACAAGACTAAGATGGATTCGGACACTGCTAAGGCAAGATATGAACTCCTGCTTGCTGAAGCTAGAGACTCCAAACTAGCAGCACTCCACGACGCTGCTGAGTCTAAGGAATTGGCTATTCAAGACCAACGACGTCTGCACGAGCGTACCCTCAATGATCTTCGTGAACGACACGCTCGTGCTATGCACAACACTTCTGAGGATAGACAACGTGACGAAGCCCACTACATGGAAGTAGTTGCTCTGCGTGATGAAAAGATCGAACATCTTCAAGAGAAGATAACTCATCTTGAGGAGAAACTCGAGATTGCCAAATCTGCTGCCCGCGCCGCGGCAGAGGCTGCACAAACCGCCAAAGCTGTTCCTGCACCCCAGCCGCCAGTGCAAACTACCGCACCATCAATGACATATACTCAAGGATCAGAAGTTCCTGATAAGATCTCACCACAAGCCTTACGCGAATCAATCATGGTCTTGCAAGACCAGCTGCAACAGCGTGAGGGACGCATTGAAGAACTCGAACTTGAGCTCTCTACCATCGACAGGGATGCTCCCGCCAAGATCAAGGAAAAAGAGACTGAAATAAACTGGTTACGTGAATTACTCAGCGTCCGCCTTGACGACCTCAAGGATCTCATCAGAGCCGTATCGCAGCCGTCCTTTGACCAACATTCGGTCCGCGACGCTGCAATCCGCCTCCGAGCGAACCTGCAGATGCAACAGCAGGAAAAGGAGAGGGCTATGTCAGGGGGTAATCCTCAGTTCCCTAGCATAGCTTCTCTCACTAGCCTTGCATCTTCTCCTCGTGCACTGCCCCTGGCTGCGGCTGCAGCATGGGGGAACTGGCGCAAGGGGAATAACGGCAATAACAACAACGCCCCTGCACCCACCGCATCTTCCAGCAACAGTAGCAACAGTGGCGACCAGCTAACACCGTCGAAGCCGCCAAAGCCTGCGATATCAACGTCTCAAGGCTTTCTCTCTGGACTTATGACGCCGCCAAGCTCTAACACACGTGATCCACCAGTTGTGCCGCCTGCGCCGATAGGACGGCGAACGTACTCTGAAAGTCGCCCACTGCGGGGACAAAATCCGAGCATCCGGAGGCTATCTAGCCGCCAGCTAGACAATATTGTGCCCCCCACGACGCCGCCACTGCTGCGAAATTCGAGTTATGACCATGATGCTGAAACGATGCATTATGCGGGCGGTTCAGCAGATGACAATGACAACGACAGCGTTATCGGCGGGCTCATTGGGCGAGAGCCAGGTGTCCGCTCTATTGAAGGACCATTTGGCCCTGAGATTTAGAATTAGATGATTTTCCTATGTTCTTTCCTTTGCCTTTGATTTTTCAATCCTTATTACTTTTACATGTTTTGAAAGATCCTATACCAAACCGTTTTCTCTTATTTTTCTTCCCTTTGTCACCTTCTCTCACCTTTTCGACTCTAATAGTACCCTTCTTGGATTTGGCCATTTTTGCATAGCGATTACGATATTTTTATCCCTTCTCAAACTACCTTTTTATATATTTAATTTTTTTTTTTTTTTTCTCTTTGTTTCCTACACTTTTTTACGGCTCTCTTCTTTAGAATTTGTGATACCGGTTCTTCTTTTCCCTGCTATTATTCTTCTACTTGTATAATTACTGACGTCTGTCGCTTAATTTTTCCTCTCATAAACTTCCGCTTTCATACGTCATTTGGCTCTCTTTCGCTCGATTCCAGCGCCGCTCGGCTCTTTAGTATACCATCCTTGAGATCAAATTCATATTGGTGAAGACCTAGTCCAACCTCTTCCACTAGGGGTTTTTTTTAAATACAAGTGTTCCTAGTAACTTTTTTATTACTTCTATTTTCTTAAAAAGGGCTTGTTTGCAGAGGGTACAGCGCTTAAAGCCCCACGAGCCAGGCCAAACTACAACGAACGATGCCTAAGTCTATGGTCGGGAGATAAAGAAGTGAAAAAGATATTAGGATATGAAAATATAAGATACTAGAGTCTCACGCATGAATTACTTGATTGGGTGCCATTCTAAAGCGTCTAACGCGGCGAGACGATCTGCCTGGTCTGCGCCCTGCATTCGTAGTAGGCTGTCGGTAAGATATACCCATTCTCCACAATCAACGGCGATAGACTACATAGGCTATTCAATTGCATAATTCCCACCTAGACTGCGCATGGGCTAATATTCCTTTACGCAGGGTGCAAGCACTGTTAAAATATGGTTGACCGGAGCCGCTGGCGCTAAACCAAAATAGGAAAATAATGCGATCAAGGTTAAACTAAAGTGGGGCTTGGTTGTCCAAGATTTTCTTTTGTTTATCATTTTGTGACTTTGGTTAGTAACATGGGTTCTTGTGATTGAGGGAGTTGAGCCCTTGATACACCGCCCCAGAGCCTAGCGGGGCAGAGTAATGGATCATCGCTAATTCATCCTTCGTTTTTGTCTACTAGTATAGCGTTCTATCTATCAGGGGTAAGAGAAAGGAGTAGATGTGACGATGGTATCGTTTCTAGAGAAAGAGAAGAAAGAAGGAGGTAAAGTTAAAAAATTAAAATTGGTAGAAAAGGATGAGCAAAGGTAAATGTCCTCTTATTAAGTGCCGTTTTTTATACTAACCAAGCTATAGGCTCTGTACAACCTCCTCCCAGTTGTTGGCTAGAAGGGGATCCCCTCTCTGGCGCCGCCAAAAGTCCGCCCGCTCCCGCCATATCGAAGGGAGGAACCAGCCTCCCCACTGTTCTAACACTGACGCTGAGAACTCCCAAGAAATCTCATTTAGGAAATTTTCTCCCCAGATAGTCACTTGCCCGCGGTCTTCAATGTCACAAACGAATGTACAGACATCTGCTAGGAATGCAGCTACCATGACTGGATTTGATTTTAATAGTGCATCTCGTAGAAGCGGCGACGGTATCATGTCAATATGTACATCGTGTGGAATATGTAGCTGCAGGGCGGTGGGCTGCAGTGACGGAGGGAGAGAAGGACTAAGCCTTGCAAGGGCGAGAAAATGTACTTGTGGATCTGGGAATGTACCGCCCACGGCAAGGCTCAAGACAGGGTGGAAGAGTGAGTGTAGATGGCTGCGGGCTTGCTTGATGTCGTAGGGCGTCACGATACAGAATCGGTTAGATAGGCCAGCAGCCTCGTCGAAAGAACTCGAGCTCCTGGGGGATAATGCGACACTTGTCGTAGGTGTTTCGGAAAATTGGGTATGGGAGTGGGCGTTGGGGACGGGTTCGTTCATTATCATGAGAGAAGTTGGCTCCCCTAGACTAGTGTTTGAAATCTGGCCAACTGAAAGCACTGAAGGAGAGCTACAGCTTGAGCTGAATCGTGATAGAGCCTCGTTCTCCTGGCGAAGTTCCATATTCTCCTGCCGCAACTGCTCTATCATGTTTGTCTGACTTGTTATACGCTCTCGCTCTGCGCGCTCAAGGTTCCGAATATGCTCCTTCCGACGCTGTCCTGAAAGAGACGTTAGCGATGACATCTCCCATAAATGCTGAGTAGTGTGACTCACTGAACATCCGTTGAGCATTTCGATTATATTCTCGTTTTTTGGCGTCTTTACTCCGGTCATCTGTTTCCGACATGTTTTTGTTTGACATGTTGAGCTGGCTGCTTCCGCAGAGTTGTATTAACAATGGTATATATTGCGAGAAAGGGTGGAGGGGCTTCAAGATATTGCAGTCCCAAGGTGTCTATGGAAAATTATCCCACAGGTTGATGCGAGATCTATATATAAATACTGCATAATAGCTCAAAGCACGGAACGAATGTCCTTAGGCTCACCAATCTCCACATTCGTTCGTATCAGGGTATCAGGGTAGGCGGGGGCCACGTTTGAGCCATGAGATAGCAAGGGGTACAGAGCCAGAGGAATGGAGATTGGTAGACTTGTCCACATCCGGCGTATCATTTTTTTTTTTACTATTATTTTTTTTTTAAAAATTTTTTTTTTCTTATGCGCTGGAGAACAGAAAGGCTGGAAATTAGGAAGAGAGGAACTAATGCCGATGATGGATACAATACAGGCAATATATCTACCAATCAGCGTATATGCATGGGTGTCATTTGCAATAAATTTGAAAAAGCCAGAGCCATCACCAGGATGATCAACATTCGTTCATTTGTACATATTCAGCCGGACTTAAGATCCACATGTTGTATTGTTTCCTCGCCACGGATAGTTAGACCGCCCGGGATGAGCTCAACTCTTTCCCCCCTTCATGCTCTGTGCGCCACGACATGTGCCAATGCAGGGACGAAACGTACGGCGTAGCATACACTGCTAACTAGCCTGCTGACGATGACTGTGCATTTGCTCCATGGGCACAGTCTCGAACTTGTCTATACACCCCGGCGGCTGTAGGGGTGTGGGGGTAAGGTTCCTGGTAGTCAAGAACAGAGAATAATGAAGATGCATAGCCCATGGTAGCAAAAGACACCTCATGGCCCCAAGCCAAGCATTCATACCATCCTCACAGCACGGCCACGCGTACCACACCCGTCATTTTAGCTTCATATGTTACATATGCAATATGTTCATAAATTATGCCATGTAGGCAAGTACTCGGCATAAGAATGAGAACAGCGCGTAAACCCCAAGCCTATACGGTGTATAGAAGCCAGCGTTGAAAGTTAGAAAATCCTGCTGCCTGAATTTTGGAAATGCTCAGAGAAGGAGTGTTTACCACGCGAATCATCCCGAGGAGAAAACCAAACTTGAGCCGCATGAGAGGTTGTGTGATGAAAAACCCTGGTTGATACATTAATAATATATGTAGTAAGAGGCCTCATGTGCAATCCTGGAGAGGCTGAGGATTGGACGTTGGAACTAGATAAAATAAGAACACGGGTTCATACGGACAGGGGCTCCCTTGGGTCGTATCGTATCGTATCGTAAAGAGTTGTGCATATTTCGGGTTCTATACCCTGGATGATAATCGGGGATTATCTCTTAGTGCACGGCATAATTTGTGGAGGTAGAACTTGGCTTAACCGCTGATGTCAAGTTCAAAGGTCATCGGGTGTTCCGAGCTCGGAGATTCCGTGTTGTATTATTAAACCAAGAAAGGGGCTAAAGAGTAATTCTTGCTGAAGCTCTACCAGGCAAACCAAACGCCACGTGGAAGGAAGAGAGAATGTTAGATCTATTCAATGCATCATCTTCAGGAGACCTTGTCCGGCTGCCGATATGAAGCCTATGGTTTCGAGAGAAAAAAAAAGCGAGGCCTCAAAAGAAAAATTATCAAAATTCTAGAAGTATCTAGTAATTACACGTGCAGGGGCGAGGCAAGAAGTTGCTTCATGGAAATCGATCCTTCATGAAAGGACCCCTCCTTACCAAGATGTCGGTGTCTCTAAAGGGTTAATGCATTGCAATTGTGGCAGTCCCCTGGCAATAATGCATGCCACCTAGGATCCGTAGCCAAGAACAAAACCAACGTTCCGACAGGGAAGATATGTCGGGGTCGGTCCATCGCGGAGGAAAGTTCGGGAATAGGACGGGGGATTAGGTGTATATATGAATGTGTGGTAACGATCAAGGTGCGATCTAGATGTGTCCGCATAAGTTTTCGAGGTAGATTGTGGCAAGACGGCCGTTATCCTCCTTGCATATTCCAATGTATTCGGACGAAACATAATAGGAATCCTGCAGCTGCTACGTAGCAGGCCAACGTCATTCAGACAGAGATAATGATGATGCAAAAATATGTGCGATTCTATATGATTATTCGCTTCTCTCTCGCAAGTATATCACGGAGGTCCTCGACCATGGCTCTCTGCGTGGATTTCCTGGGAAGGCTCGCAGGGAACACGACGATTGCCTGCCTTAGCGCCAAAACACCCATGTCACCCCAGAAATTAACGATCCGAGGAGCGGAATAACGCAGCATGGCGGTCAGCACGACCAGATGAGTATCCTGAACTTCAGCAGGTGGAACGTTAACGATGTAAGATAGGGATCTCCAGAAATTGCTGTTTGGATAAGGGTTCTGGCGCGGACTTTTGGCAAAGTTTCGCAGTGCTATGGCGGCATATCCGGCTCCGAGACCCGTCATTCGCTCTTCGTGGAGCTGGGCGCTTATGAATGGGCCCTTGTCTTCTCGGGACCAGCCGATGGCAAGCTTTCCTTGGTCGGTCGATTGGTCTCCGTAGAAGCCCCATAGCACTGGGCATAGGAACCTGTATTTTGCTAGTAGAATGTCGATCATGGATTGTCCCTGGTAGCAGAAGGGATCCATTGAGAATATCTGTGCTGTGAGGACGCCTAGAGGTTCTGCGCACTTTGTCGTGACGCCTGCTTCGGCCATGAGCTGCGCTAGTATGGATTTGGAGAGTATGTTTAGGAGATACACCCAGAGAGCCGGAACCTGGGGGTTCTCGGCATTGGCGATATTGGGAGGCGGAAAGGCAATGAACTGCCTGATGTCTACACTTGGCTCCGGAAGATCCTGTGCCTTTTTCAGGATTGCGGCTATTTCTCGGGTCTGTAGAAACTGGTGTTAGGTGATTTTTCAACGGCTGAACAGTCGTGGAGCGGAATTCCTTACCGGTTTCTGGTTTGCTGTTTTGTCTTCTGCTACCAGCTGCCCAACACATTTCCGTATGGTTCTGCGCATATCTCCCATGTGTTGCTTCAGGAGGGCATTAGACTTTGTCTGGGCCTTCATGTAAGATCTGAACTCCTTCAGATGTGCATGTAACTTTAGATATCGTTCATGTTCTTGGATCTCCTGTGGTGTCCGATGGTTCAGGCCGGAGATACTCTGTTTCGTAGCGGCTTGTCTCTCCTTGTCCTCCGCCGCTTTACGCTTTGCCTCGTCGTCCGCCTTTCGTCTTGATTCGTCGTCCGCCTTCTTCTTCTTCTCCTGCTCGGCCTTCTCGCGCTCGACTCGCGCCTTTTCCTCAGCCGCTCGCTTCGCCTTCTCGGCTTCTTCGGCCTGTCTTGCCTTTTCCGCCTCCCTGGCCTTTCGTTCCGCTTCGAGTCTCGCGGCTTCTTCTCTCTCTTTTCTTTCTTTCTCTTCTTTCTCCTGTCTGATCTTCTCCTGTCGTCGTCTTTCGGTCTCTTCCTTCCGCCTGCGTTCCTCCTCTACCGCCTGTAGATGTAGCCGCAGCGTCTCCTCTGCCTGTAACCTCCTCTGATCGCGCTTAGCAGCAGCAGCATTGAGTGCTGTGTTGTGGACCTCTTCCCTCTCCCGGTCTATCCGGTCCAGCTTTTCGTAGAAGGTCCGGCTCTCATAAGCCTTGACAAGCTTTAACTCCTCTCCATGTATGCGTACTTGTTCTAGGTCTCTGGTCAGCTCCTGAATGAGCTGTCTACTTGGACTGTCAGGTGCACGATGGGCGAGAGTGTTTACTCGCACCATGATTGGTGCCGTGTCGACGAGCTTATAGGGCAGCGTTGTATCGAAGAAGCCGCTTTTAGAGAGTGACGTCAAACGGGATAGCTCGGTAGGGCCGGGAAGCAAGCTTGCAGAAAGCAATTCGGAGCCGTTGTAACGCAGTCCAGGCCTTTCCACTCCAGGTTAGGCCGTCAGAATCAAACATTAACCCTTCAGTGTGTATATTGTGCGCGATCCCTTGTACACCAGGGCGCGAGACAACCGGACCCAGACGCGACTTCTGCCAGGCCAGAGGTGACAGGCTTGCGTCCCAACGGACGAGGTGGATACCGAGCCCGACTGGTACCCCTCTCTCCCAAGGGCAGAGGAGGTTCTTCTTCGGTAGACGAGGTCGAACGGGATGGGACACCCAGAGCTATTTAACCTGGGGACTCGATGACGTGAAGCAGACCCGACTAAACCCGGTTGATCAGCAAGGAGTTCTCTACCGTCCACCGGAACCAACTTACCAAACTGCTTCAATGTTTATTTTTAATGCTGTGGTCGTTTCTGTGTTGTTGGTGTTGAAGAGTTGAAGTTGACGAACCCTTGAAAGATAAACCGTCGAGATCCCTGATCAGATAACTAAGCAGGATCAACATACCAACCGCGCCCATACAGAGAATCAAACACATCAACGTATCTACATCTCAACATATAAACTGTCTACCGTCTCCGCGCATCCGCCCGTTTAAGCTCATGATTAAGCATGTCTGGCCCCCTTGGTCCATCCCGTAGAAGACAGGAAGCCAAAAAAAAAAAAGGATATCTGCATCTATTACATCACTCGCTGCCAGAAGCGTTGCCGGCCGTTTCCCTTCCCACAGAAACAGTTTCGATCAGGATGGCTTTTTTTTTTCAGGGGAGAGAAAGTTGACATAAAACGGCGTAGCTTTCCCTCGTAGCCTTCTTTTCCCTCTTCTTCCTCTCTTCTTCTCTTCTCATCACATTTCTTTTTTCCCTTCACTCTCGTTGCAGGTCGTTCAATTCATTTGGATCTCCGGCACCGCTTCTTATTCCTTCATTGTATCTATCCGACAGCCCATCTCCCCCATCCGTAGCCATTGCCATCGTCATCGTCACCGTCATCGCCATAGTACTGCTATCACCACCGTCGTGTCGTTCGATATCAAGTGAGTGACCTGCTCGTCCTGCTCGTCTCCGCCAAGCCTGCTTTGCCCCCCCAAGCCCAAAAAGGCCAAAAAAAAACCTCCCCAAAAAACGTCGCCGCCATCTTCATCTTCCATCCTTCACTCTCCAACATCATCAAACCATCAAACCCACTTTCTCTCTTCCTCTTCCTCTCTCTCTCTCTTCTTCTTCTTCTTCTTGCACCGTCGTTGGCCGTCTGCCCTACTGGCCGTCCCTCCTTTGCTCAAGTGTCCTCTTGTCGCCTCTCCTTTGTTGTTGTCTCGGAAGACCCTCTCCTTTCCCTCCTCCGCCTCTCCCCTTTCGCCCCCCCCCCACGCCCATCCACCTTCTTTCAGGAGCAGCTATACACAAGACACACGCATATATACGTATATACATACACGGAGAGCGCAGGAGACGGGGTTCCATCCCTTGGTCAAGCTTCGTCGACCCTCTGCTGTCACAACAACCAAATCCAAGCAGATATCAAAGTCTTGGAAAAAAGACAAGAAAAGGGTTGAAAGATACAAGCTGCTTCTTCCCTTATCACGGCTTCCTTCCCATCTTCAGCTTCTGTTCTTGTCCATTCTTTCCCAGAAGCTGGCATGTTTGGTCTCCAGTCAACAACATAAACAAGACACACTCACACATACAACTTGCACTTGGATCACCTTTGCACATCGCAGAATTACGGCATAACTTGTTTTTATCCGCTCGATCACCGAGAGTACCTCTGCTTCACCCTTTTTAGTCCTTGCATTCTATCGTTTGTGATAAAAAAAGTTGTTAGTACATTTCTTTCGGGGAGGTTTTTTTTTTTTTTTGCTGTTGTCTCTTTAACTACGGCTCGTTTGACATCATTCTAACTCGGCCCGTTCGATAGAAACATCAGTATCGGTTCACCCTCGTGGTGCTTTGGTTGTCGAGTAGGCCACCTTCACTTTTTACTTTACCAGGCATAAAAAAAAACAGTTGGGACACTCAGTCTCGTTTTTTGGCATCCGTCATCACGACTAGCTCTCCGGAGCACAAGATCTGCCGCTATGGATTCCCAGGGCTCCCAAGGCTCCTCATCCCAGGGCCAGTCAGGCGCTCCCAGACCCAATGGTCGTCCAATCCATATCGCACATCGACGTAGTCCTTCTGAGCTCACCCCGTTAATGAGTAGGTGGCCTCGTTTTTTTTTTTTCCCCATTAAATGATGTATAACTCTTTGCATTGACACTTTTATAGTGGAACAACTTGCTCTACAACAGCAGATTGAAGCCCTACAGCAGCAACAGCAGCAGATTGCAGCGCACCAGCAACAGCATCTTATGAACATGGGTCTTCTATCCCAGCAACAAATGCAACAGGTAGCTTATCCACAGATGCAGGGTCAGATGCCTGTAGGATTTCAGTTCCCCCAGATGCAAGGCCAGCAACAACTTGGAGTCCCCAACCAGTCCTCTCATCGCCGTAATCAGTCGGCCCTTCCAAACGTTGGCATGGGCCCGCCACCTGCCCCGTCTAGCGGAGCGTCAGGTGTACAGTACGGTGAAAACGGACAGAGCAGCGGAAGCCAGGGCCGTGAGAACAGTAACAATAATAATAATAACAACAACCAGTCACGTAAGGGCGGTGGATCTGTCGCAGGCGGTCACCACCGTCGTCATTCACTCGCTTTGCCTGAAGCCAAGAAGGCTGCAGAAATGGCTCAGCAGAGAAAAACTGCAAATGCCTTTAGGTTCCCTATCCCAGGAGGCGCCGGTGCTTCCTCCTCCGGCCAGGGTGAATCTGCGGATGAAAAACAAGGAGATGGCCCCGTTGCCGGTCCATCACAGCAACCAGCGCAGGGTCTTAGCGTCCAGCGATCCGGAAACATCCGCGGTGGCGCTCACCTGCGCAGTCAATCCATGGCTGTCGGTAATGGCCGTCAGTACACCGGTAGAAACACCCCATCATTCCAGTTTCCCCAAGGCGGCGAGTCTTCTGGCTCCGCCGGGGCTGATGGTTCAAGGAGACCGAGCCATGCCGGCCACGGACGCAGCGGCTCCAGAAACTTTGATAGCAACTGGCGCCAGCAAGGGGGCCCGCAGAATAACCAGGATCATAGAGGCAGCATTGGCAATCTTCCTCAGCAGCAACAGAGTGGCAGCGGTTTCCAGCCAAGCCACCGCGCCAGGGGACCTGTTAGCTCAATGTCAGCCTTCCAATTCCCAAACCCACAGCAAATTTTCCAACTGCCTCAAGGCCAAATGGTCTTGCCGCAGATGTTCCAAGGCCAACATCAGCAGTATAATGCCTTGCAGTTGGCACAACTCCAGGCACTGCAACAAAGCGGACAGCTTAATGCCTTGCCACAAAATCTGCAGTTGACCGGCCAGCAGCAGCAGCAGCAGCCACAACAGCAGCAACAGCAACAAGCGCAGCCACAGCAACAGAGAAAGACCCTGTTTACCCCTTATCTTGCTCAAGGCATGCTCCCTGATCTCTTTAACGCTGGCAAGCTTGTGACTGGTATCCTCCGTGTCAACAAGAAGAACCGTTCAGATGCATATGTTACCTGTGCCGACCTGGATGCTGATATCTTCATCTGCGGCAGCAAGGACAGAAATCGAGCCCTTGAAGGTGATATTGTTGCTGTTGAGCTTCTTGATGTTGACGAAGTCTGGAGCCAGAAGCGCGAAAAAGAGGAGAAGAAGAAGCGCAAAGATATTACTGATACCAGGAGTGGAAGCTCGGCCGGCCTTGACCGAGGTAGCCGCTCCGATTCCAATGCTAATGCTGACAGCCAGCATGTAGCTCCGGACGGTAGCATCCGCCGCAGAGGTAGTCTGCGCCAGCGCCCGACCCAGAAAAAGAACGACGACGTGGAAGTCGAAGGGCAGAGCTTGCTACTTGTTGAAGAGGATGAGATCAGTGATGAACATAAGCCTTTGTACGCCGGGCACATTATTGCTGTCGTAGAGCGGATTACCGGACAGACCTTCTCTGGCTCCTTGGGCCTTCTTCGACCCAGCAGCCAGGCCACCAAGGAAAAACAGGAGGCCGAAAGACAAGCCAGAGACGGATATTCTGGACGCCCTCACCAAGAGCGCCAGCAAGAGAAGCCAAAGATTGTTTGGTTCAAGCCTACGGACAAGCGTGTTCCATTGATCGCGATTCCAACAGAGCAGGCACCCCGCGACTTTGTTGACAGGCACGCAGATTATGCAAACAGTATCTTTGTCGCCTCTATAAAGAGATGGCCCATCACCTCTCTCCATCCATTTGGAACTCTTTGCGAGCAACTTGGCCCAATGGGTGATCTCAGGGTCGAGACCGACGCCTTACTTCGGGATAACAACTTCGGCTCTGACGAGTTCCCAGCTTCCGTCCTCGACAAGCTTGGCTTCGAAGGTTGGTCCGTGGAAAAGGAGATCCCCGAGTCTATTGCTGCTCGATGTGATTTCCGAGACCATAAAGTTTTTACCATCGATCCCAACGGGGCGAAGGAGATGGATAACGCCTTCCACATTAAACCCATAGACGATGAAAAGGTTGAAATCGGCATTCATGTTGCTGATGCTGGGCATTTTATCGATTACAACGGCGTCGTTGATAGGGAGGCCAAGAAACGCGGAGCCAGTGTCTACCTGATGAATCGCCTTGTGAGCATGCTCCCATCGCGAGTGTCAAATGAACTCATGGCTCTGCTTCCTGGAGAGGACCGCCTCACTATGAGCGTTGTGATTCAAGTTGATATCGAGTCTGGCGCTGTTGTAAAAGAGCCATGGATTGGCAAGGGTCTGATCAGGAGTGCAGGGAAACTTAGCTATCCTGAGCTTGATGGAATCATCAAGGGGGCTGATAAGATTGAAATGGAAGGTGTTACCGAGCAGGATATTAAACTGTTGGCTGTAAGTATATATAAGCATCATCTTTTTTCTGGAAAAGACAATATTAACCTGGCTATAGGACATCTCGGGTAAATTCCGCAAGGCTCGCCTTGGTCACCACACAGAAATAGAGAAATTGCGACCCCTCCGTCTCTTGTATCAACTTGATGACGAGAATATTCCCGTCGAGCAGAACATCTTCAACTCCTCAATTGCTCATGAGGTTATTGACGAGCTCACTTATAAGGCCAATCATTATGTTGCTAGAAAGATTTTCGCTGCTTTCCCTGATAAAGCGATCCTCCGCCATCAGGGTTCACCAAATTTCAGGCGTCTCCGAACATTCGTTCAGCGTATGAACAAACTTGGGTATGAAATTGACCCTACCAGCAGTGGCACGCTGCAGAATAGTCTTTTCAATCTGGAAGATGATGATGTGCGAAAGGTTTGTCTCCCCATCTTTCAAGCAGATTGTTGGGCCGTTGTATTAATGTTTTCTCTAGAGTATGGAAACTCTTCTTCTCAAGGCGATGAGCCGTGGAAAGTATTATCTTTCTTATGGTGTCAGGGCTGACCACCGCGCACACTACATTCTCAACTTGCCTATCTACACTCACTTCACCAACCCATCTCGTCGCTATGTCGACATTGTTGTCCACAGACAGCTAGAGGCAGCATTGACTGGTGCAGAATGGACAGAGGAAATGGAGTATAAGCAGATTGATATCCTTAACAGCAAGAAAGACTCTGCCCAAAATGCTCAGGAGCAAAGCGTGCATATCGAAGCGTGCCGTGCCATGGATAAGAAGAGGCAGGAAATCGGCGGTGACTTGATTGCCGAAGGAATTGTCCTTTGTGTTTACGAGTCCGCCTTTGATGTCTTGATCCCTGAATATGGTTTTGAGAAGCGTGTTCACTGCGATCAACTTCCGCTCAAGAAAGCAGAGTTCCGCAAGGATGAGCGTGTTCTAGAACTCTACTGGGAGAAGGGTGTGCCATCCTCCGCGTATATTCCTGAAGATGAGCGTCCCAAACCAGCTCTCAGTGGACGTGCCGCTAGTCAGGCGGCAGCTGCTCGCGAAGCTGAGGAAGCTAGAAAGAGGGCGCGTGAGAGAGAAGAAGCCCAGCGAATCAGTACCGAAACTAACACTGTGTCGCCAAACGACGTTGACGCCCTGTTTGATGATGATGAAGACACTCTTACGGACTCCTTCGCTGGGGTCTCTCTTAACTCCCCAGACCGCTCCACTCAGAGCATGCCGCCGTCCCCAAGGAACGGGCCTGCCCACCCACCTCACCGGACCCAATCCGATCCCAGAATCGCAACCACAGCGGGCGAGACTACAAATGGCGGCTTAAACTACAAGGAGAAATACGGTCACTTCTTCGAATTGCGTGAAGAGGATGGCGAGTACATCCAAGATGTGAGGGAATTGACCCGTGTTCCAATCATTCTCAAGATTGATCTTACCAAGAGCCCACCGTGAGCATCCCCCTCCCTCTTATAGTGATATCACGATCTCATGACTAACAATACCACTTAGATGCTTGACCATACGATCCATGAACCCCTACGCTTTGTAGGTTATCCAAATTGAATATAAAGGGCCCTTCCTTGAATATTGGATCGGGTACTCTTACATAACTGCTGGTTGATGTCGACGTCATAATACTGCATTGGCAGCGGCTTACAGCATCATCCAGACCCTGCCGGGAATTTTCAATGCTATGCCTTTTCCAAGGTGTTCAGCGCACTCATTACAACAACCGACTGGTTTTCCTTCGTTTTTTTCCCCCTATGTGATGCAAATCACACATGCCGCTCTTTTCATTATAGGTATCGGATACTCATTGCGGGCGTCAGTTCTCTGCTTTTGTCCTGTTTTGTCTTTATGGTATCCCTTAACGTCCACACCGTGCCTGGAAAGGTGTGAAAGTCTGGCCCTAATGCACTTCGATAACGAGAGAGAGAGGAGTAACTGAAGACACCATAACACCCCGATTTCCATGACGTTTCCCCAAAAAAAATATTCTTCCCCCCGAAGGAAAAAAAAATAATTATGTTCATTTCCCCATGCATGTTTAACAGCTTGGCCAAAGGGGAGAGAGAAAGTGACGAGCCAGCTGTCTATTTAATATGGTGTTTTTTGTCGATTTCTATATTGTGACATTGTTATTACTATTACTATTATTAAATAACCCCGGCTTGCTATCATTACTGCTACTTAATGTTTTTATAGTTAGGTCAGCCTTAATAAAAGTGATTCGTTCGTTAAAAGCGCTCGATCATATTGTAGCAAGAATGAAGATATGTAACTGCCTAATGTGACTGGTGTCTATTGTGTTGCGTAGCTAATCAAATATATACAAGCCCAGAGAAAACTCCTTATCCATAACGTATACCCCATCCGTACCCATCATCAGCATCGTGGTAATCATCGTAAAATATGCATGTATGCGGAAAAGAAGGAACGCCATCACAGCCTCCTGAGTCCCGTTCTAGGCTTTGGCCTCACAGTAAGGTTACTCAAGGTAGGTTGTTTCCTAACCGTAGCCGATTGTAGACTTCGATACGCCTTCTCGTCTACTGGTTCAGCCTTGCCGGTTAGCAAGGGGCTTCCGCCAACCGCCTGCTTCAGGCTTGACAGAGGCGAGCTTTCATCCTTGGTGGCAGTGGCTGCGCTTATGATTGGACTGAGCGGTTTCATGTAGTTGCCACTTGCATGGTAGGCGTCCGGTACGGAAGCGCTTCGCTTCTTATCTACCGACTTGGCAGTAAATGCGTTGGCTGAACCCATATTAATGCATGACCGCCTAGTTCCTGAATCAGATAGTTTAGGGGCCTTTCTTCTTGGTTGGAGGAGCAACGATTGATCATTTAAAGAGGGAATATAGTGTTTTGAATTTGATCTGTTTCTGCTCAGAGTTGCAGCGAGCTCGGGGCTGTTGGCTGCTACGTTTTTCTCTGAAGCTGTCATGCCGCTGAACTCAGGTGGCTGGTCGGTGTCGTCTTCATCATCGGATGAATCGTTTACCAGGACCAGGTCTGGTTCTTCTGGCATGGAGATAACGGATAAGGGCCGTTTTCCGAGGACACTACGTGGGCTGCGAACGGGTATTATTACTGGAGAGCTCGAGAGAGTGGGGTCGTTCTCTTTTGACTCGGAGTTCTCTGAATCCGAGTCTGCCTCCGAGTCTGATTCTGAGTTGCCGGGAGACTGATTGTTAGGCTGTACTAGCTGTTGTTCTTGTGTTGTTGGATGTTCCGAGCCTTCTAATGATGCTGGAGCTGACTGTTGTTTTCGTTTCATGGTAACTGCCGGTGTTGGGAGGCCGTCATTAGATCTGTTCTGTTCTTCACTCGCTAGGCTGGTAGCAGCATCTGTTTCGTCGGCACCCCTTCTTGCCTCATCTACCTGGTCTTTCATGTCTGCTGGTATAGCAGCGTGAATAGATGTCATGAGCTTTGCCTGTCGAGCGAATGACTCGTAGTTCTCCTGTAGCAATGCACCCGCAGTGGAGTTCAATGCTGAGTCTGGATTGGGATGTATCAAAAGGCACGATATTGTCTGGAGACAAGCGTCAGTACTGGTCTTGCTAGTGGCATCTCATAGGCGACTTACGATAAGAACATCCTTGAGTGTAAGTTTTGGATCCCAATCCCTCTTTAATGTGTCCACACAGACTGCACCGGTCGATTCCTCCACGTTAGGGTGCCATATCCTTGTCTTGAAAAATGCCTTTGGTGGGCTAGCAGGGTAGTCTTCTGGCAGACGAAGTTGTAGACGCCAGAGACCCTGAGAATAAGGCGTGCCCGAGGGTCCGGTGAGCAGGACGGTGAGCTGTGTCAAGCTATCTGAGCCAGCGGGGTTGGAACCGGGAAAGCAGTAGTACGGCGGGAGGCCCTTGTGATGAAGGGAAGCATGCTCCTTGGCCAGACGCTTCAAGTTGGAGGACTGGAGATGATGTTAGCTGTCTCATTCAGTTGGTATATCATATCGTCATAGAGGACCATACCATCTTCCCGTCTCGGATACGATAAGAGAGTGGCGGGTAAGAGACTGCACTCAGTTTCTTGTCGTTTGTAGCAAATAACGGCGGCAGAGAGACAGAATATCCTTGAGCTGCCTTTATACCAGACACAGATCAAGGCTCTCTCTTCTTCTTATCCTTCTTCTCCTCCTGTTGATGCTTGTTGCTTCTTGTTATTGTTTCCTTGTTTTGTTTTTGTGATGTTTTTTTTGGGGGGCGACGGCGCTAGTCCCGAAAGGGTTAAATTGACACGAAAACGGCGCTTATTTTCTTTTTCTGCGCCGCGACTTTCGCGTTGCTTTCATCAAGCTCGCAGCTACAGAAGGAATAACATCACTATTGGAGCTGAAGAACTGAATCGCATGGCTGGTTGCCGGGGGAGCGAGCAGCACACCCTGGTCCTGCATAGACATAGATAAACGATAAGAAGCAAGAGGGACGTAAGTTGGGTTGCCCATGAACAGCGAGTGATGGAGAAGAGTGTTTATCAGCCAAACATTGCCATTAAAACTAATATCTATTCTAGAAGAGTTCACATATGAAAGGCGGTCAAAAGGCCTAGAACCAAATCGAATAAAGAGCCCATGACAAAAGAGTGCACGTCAAATTTTGTGTTGAAAAGAAAAATTCCATTTCAAAGGCCACCCAACCGCTGGAAAGGCCAAACGCCAACTGAAATAAACGTGTGGTATATTAAATTAAAGGAAATAATACAGGACAAGCAAAAGGGTTCTTTCTACATTAACGGATGCAAGGACAATAAACAAGAATAATGGGAAGAGCAATTTCCTGGTTATCCCCGTTCATTTTAGGACAAAATAAGAGGTTGTTGTTGGTTTGCCCAAAAAGCGGAACTGGAAATCTCCCCATGGCCGAGAATTAATGCGTTTAAAGGAAGGCAGCAATGACGGCAGCACCACCGATGACACCGGCGATGGCTGGGCCGGCGGTGGCAGCAAGACCAGTGGAGGTAGAGGTGCTGGTCATGGTTGAAGATGGCCCGGAGCCGGTACGGGTGCTGGTCCGAACGGAGCTGGTAGAGTTGTGAGAAGCAGTAGATGAGCCAGAGCCAGTTCCTGGAATGCCAGTTGACATGCCACCAGTTGGGTATGGGGCAGGAGCAGTGGTCATGACCATAGTGCCGGTGTATGGGAGAATAGACATGCGGTCAGTATCAGACTGCAGTACATCAAGTTAGCCGTCTATCCTTGTGTGTTCTCTCCATCAAGTATACAGACAACATACCTCAGATTTGGCCATGGCGAGGGTGGCCAAGGCAAGGACGGAGACAACAGAGAAACGCATGTTGGCTGTGTTTTATTTTTGAGTCGAACGCGGTGATGTGAGGTTAAACGAGTGTGGAATATGAGCGTTAAGATACGTCGACGACACGTTTATTGAGAATTCGTGAGATATATGTGGAAAAGGGGAGAGGAAGAGGAAGAAAGCAAGACACAACCGCAAAGAAGGAATGGGGAATATTTATACAGTGGACACGAGTGGAAAAAAAAAACCGATGGCTAGACAACGGAGCACCAAAGGTTACCAGGGATTCGTAATTTTTACCTTGCCTTAGTGGCGCATTTCAGCAGTCGATCTTCCTTTGGTTTCACCTGCGGCTCGCTCTGGGTAATATTGCGAAGTGGACCAGGGGCAGAAATCCACAGACAACCAATATGGACCCATCATTTGTTCTGGATGTTATATATTGCTTTTCCACAATTCCGTTGGCTGACCGGCCATCCGGCGCTCTTCCTGTTGGCGGGTAGACAGTTGACAAGAGTGTTCAAAAAACCATCATCGGCCACGAAAATAACCACTTGAAGAGCTCTTGGAAGACTCCCAGCCCTTTCCCCTGCCACTCGGACCCAAATTCTACTATGTACCACGGCTGGGTACGGACCTGTCCACATGCAGTGTGAAGAGGTTGGATGCTGTGGCCCCCCTTGCCTTTGTCACGGCATAAACTGCGCCTTGTCATGCATCCAGCCAGTCCACCCACCTGTCATGTTATACGGAACACCAAGCGATCTGACAAGCCCAGAGCAAAGCTTGGGTAGTGCATTCGTCAGCTCCAATCATAAAAATAGAAGCAAGGCATCCCTTTCCAACCAAAAACCCACAACGCCAAAAAAGTCTCACCTGGCAACGGAAAAGAGGAGGAAGACCGAAAAAAAAACAATAACATTACAGACTTATGTAATTACAGGAAATGGAGAATCAACTTCGAGCCTGCGCGGGTCTGGCGTGAAAATATAATTAATGGAACCAGTCTGCCTCTTCTTATCTGACATGAGACGTTCCATCATACCGACTAAGCAGCGCTAGCCCAAGCCCTATCGCCTAGCAGACGGAAGGAGGAAATAAACAGGATTGCCAGCAATATACGGGTCCTACCTCGGATTCCAGAAGAAGAAACCAGTAGAAAACGGACGTAACATACATGTCATGTAATGTACGGAGTACCTGCATCTTCCCGGGTTCTCGCGCCTCACAATGGTGATGCAACATAATATATCAGGCGTATATGTAACGGAGTAATTCCAGCTTAGCTGTAAAACCAGTCGTGAGTTAATATATACAAACTATGTCTGCCCCCTTTGGCGAGGGGATATATATAATGACGGGCAAACGTGCTAATCCTAGCCATTAATTAATCCTCCCAACTCTTAAGATCATCCGTGTTCCCCGTTGCCAAATGTCACGTTGGCAGCATTGGTAGTTTCACCATAGCGGTTGGAGATGTGTAGCGGTTTTGTTTATCGATTCTTTTCCGCCTCCAGATCTCTTTATCTTCTCTATATAAAAGGTCATGTTTGTGGCAAACAGCATCGCTATCCGGAGTAGCAGCAAACCTCATACGGAGTAGCAAAACCAAGATCCGACGACGGCGGAAGAGGGTTTGCTGGCGTTGTAACCGCCAAGATGTACACATAATCTCGCCCGTTTGATGCTGGAGCAGCAAGATGTACTCCGTACGTGTAACTCATCTCGATGGAGACAACTATGTATATGCACTTCAATTACGCATGAACACACCAACGGCCTAATGTGGAGCATGCATACTCCAGGTCCGTTATCCAATTTACCATCATAACGATATATATTCATCCACATACTCTACTGCTTCAAGTCAGCAGGTATATCCTTCTCACGTACCCAGTCCGCAAATTCCCTCCGTTTAGTCTGTAAAGAAAAAAAAAAAAGAACCAGTTAGAAAGCAAAGCAGGAAGCGGGAAAGATGAAGGCTGGGACGAACCCTGATATCAATAAATCCCATCCGCTCTTCTAGACCTCTGAACGGATTCTCAGCACCACCCTGCTTCTCGATTTCACCCGCCCAAGCACTCCAGCTAATCGGCCGTAGCTTCTCGGATCCCATAACCAACCCCGCCGTCACCATTATTACCGACACAAGCGTCTCGAGTGCGATGTCTGCAGGGAGAGAATGGACACTACCGTAGAGTGTTGAGTGTTCGTGCGTTGAATATCCCCTACAACCATCCACAGAGTAGAGCAGTTAGCTATCTATCCATCGTTTGATAATGATGGGCTTTTGTGGTGGCAGGCGAGGATAAGATGGTATTTTTCCACTCACGCATGCGCTAGGAGAAGCAGGCCCAGCCCTATTATTAGACGAGAAAACATAGACATCTTCGTTCTCTGCGATTGGCTTTATCTTGGTTGCTGGTATCCTGATACTGTCGTATGATGGTATCGCGAGTTGAGCTTTCTGCTTGCTTTGTTGGAGCTTGAAGCTTGCTTCGTGGTTGTTTGCTTGGTTTGTCTTGTTGGCGCCTTTATTTTTTAACGCCAAGCGAAATGTCAACTTCATGCAGCAAAGTTGCTGCCCAACAAGCATCAGGCTTGTAGGCTTGTTCTCACGAGCTACTGCGGGGATAAGCTTATCATTTTCTACAGCGTGTACAAGATGAATTGGTCGAGTCGTTTGATTTTTCATTAACGTCAATAAACATAAGCAGCCATGTCTAGCATTCTGTGTTTTTGTTTACCGTGTGCTTTCGACAAACGGAGTATTCAGCATTGTGAAGCCAAAGTTCATAATCCTAGCCTGCTTTTCATCATCTTCGTTTCGTAATATGTTAAAACGCGAGGTCTGCTCGACGTATTCTTCTTCTTTTTTAATATTTGTTTTTTGTTTTTTTTTTTTTTTTTTTTTTTTAAATTTAAAGCTTTTGCATGGCAGCCTAGAGAGAATATATGTTAGTACTTGTTCTGTGCCATATATATCAGGAGATAAAACTTACGATATCGGTGGACTGGACATGGTCCTCGAAGCCCTCAATCTCCTCCTGCAAGTCGGAGACAGAGATCTTCTCGTCCTCGATGACAAAGTTGATTTGGAGCTTCTTGATACCGAAGCCAATGGCGACAAGCTTGGAACCGCTCCAGACGAGACCATCCTTCTCGATGGATCGTACCTTAGCCTCAAGCTCGGCCAAGTCGGTCTCATCGTCTAAAGAGGGAACGAGGTTAGTGTGCAGCTACGTGGTTTACAGATAATTACGAGTTAAGACATACCCCATGGCTTGACGTCGAGGGTGACGATGGACTTGGCAACTGGCTTGGGCTTGGCGGCCTTCTTCTCCCGGTAGGCAGCAAGGTTACGCTCTCGCGTAGCAACGACGTCTGGGTCCTCGTCCTCACTGCCGAAGAGGTCAACGTCATCGTCGTCCTCCTCAGCTGCAGGTTCGCTCTTGGTGTTTATTGGGATCTCGCTGTTCTCTGGGCCATAGGTAGTGTATTCCTTGGAGGCATCACCAGGAAGGGTAGAGAACTCCTGTTCAAAGGAAGCGATATGCTTATACCAACGGGCAACATGTGGGTATTGCT
>NW_003299168.1:277277-367334 GCF_000151145.1 Microsporum canis CBS 113480
TCAAAGGGGGGGGGGAGGATGGAAGAAGCTATGTGGTTTGTATAAGGGGCTTGCTTGATATATTGGGTTGTAGCACTTACCCCTCAACGTAGGTTCTTCGCGAGAAGAAGGTGTCGGCGACTGTGCAGAAACAAAACAACAAGATGATTAGCCTCCGTAGACAGAGCTGGATGGCGAGAGGCACTCACTGGCAATGCCAGAGTCGGTAGAGAGGTCGGCGAAACCCATTGTGCAAGAGGAATTGACGGTCGTTTGTGGATGGGAAGAAGATGAAGAGCTTTTTTCTGCGTTTGGAGGGGAAGAAAAAAGGGCGAAAAAGAAGTTTTTGTGTTTTTCGAAGGAAAAGATTTTCTTCCTTAGGTAAGGTCATGTGACCGCCCCATGTTTGTTTCTTTGGGGCAACGAAGGAGGAAGAAGAAGAAGAAGAGCTAGCACATCCTGGAGCTTTCGAGAAGAAGGTAGACCTTATAAGAGCTGGGATATATATAAGGGCAGGGCTTGGTATGTCGCCCTCCAGGGAATAGAGACACACACACACCATGGCTTGTCGTCTTGCTATGCGTGGCAGCCGTCAGCTGCTTCGAGCTCCCAGAGCTACTGTTAATATCAAGACTGCTGCAAGGGGAGGTCTATACGGCCTTGGATCCCGGCCACTCTCGAAGCAGTGTCTTACTATCGGTTTCGTTCGTCATTATGCAAATGGCAGGCCTCATCCTCCCGGTGGAACACATCGAATGAATCTCGGTGGTGAACCGGAGAAGCCAGCGTTGGAACAGTTTGGAGTCGACCTCACCGCGAGAGCGAGAGATGGAAAACTCGATCCGGTTATCGGGAGAGACTCTGAAATTCACCGCACTATCCAGATTTTGTCGAGGAGGACGAAGAACAATCCCGTCTTGATTGGAGCGGCCGGAACGGGGAAGACGGCAATTCTCGAAGGGCTGGCCCAGCGGATTGTCAGAGGCGATGTCCCCGAGAGTGTCAAGAACAAACGCGTTATCTCTCTAGATCTTGGACAGCTGATTGCAGGTGCCAAATTCAGAGGTGATTTCGAAGAACGGTTGAAGCGTGTCCTCAAAGAAGTGGAGGATGCACAGGGAGGTGTCATTCTCTTCGTGGATGAATTGCACACTTTACTGGGCCTGGGCAAGGCAGAAGGCAGCATAGATGCAAGCAATCTTATCAAACCTGCTCTGTCGAGAGGTGATCTTCAATGCTGCGGTGCCACCACTCTCAATGAATACAGACAGATTGAAAAGGACGTTGCCTTGGCACGAAGATTTCAGCCGATATTAGTGGAGGAGCCAACAGTACCAGACACAATCTCGATTCTCAGAGGCATCAAGGATAAATACGAAGTTCACCATGGAGTTCGTATCACGGACGGCGCTCTTGTTGCCGCTGCCACATACAGCAACAGATACATTACCGAACGTTTCCTTCCTGACAAGGCAATCGATCTTGTGGACGAGGCTGCTTCAGCCTTGCGGCTTCAGCAAGAATCTAAACCAGACGCGATCCAGGAGCTCGATAGGCAAATCATGACCATCCAAATCGAGTTAGAGTCCCTCCGGAAGGAAAAGGATATTGCTAGCGTGGAACGACGGGAGAAGCTCGAAGAACTGCTCAAAACGAAACAAGAAGAAGTCGGGAAGCTCACCGAGGCATGGGACAAGGAGAAGGCGGAACTCGAAGCTATCAAACAAGCTAAAGAAGATTTGGAACGTGCCAGGGGTGAGCTAGAACAAGCCCAACTCGAAGGGAACTTTGCAAAAGCCGGTGAACTGAGATACTCCACGATTCCAAATCTGGAAAAGAAGCTTCCACAAGAAAACGACTCTGGTACTACAGGCACCCAGGGACAAAGCTTGCTTCATGACTCCGTTACCGCTGATGATATTGCCGGTGTGGTATCTCGCACGACAGGAATCCCGGTCAACAAGCTTATGTCTGGAGAGGTCGAAAAATTAATTCACATGGAAGATACTCTTCGCAAGTCAGTTCGTGGCCAGGATGAAGCTCTTTCAGCGGTAGCAAACGCTGTGAGGATGCAGAGAGCCGGTCTCAGCGGTGAAAACCGGCCTTTGGCGTCCTTTATGTTCCTCGGTCCTACCGGTGTTGGCAAAACAGAACTATGCAAAAAGATGGCAGGTTTCCTCTTTTCAACCGAATCCGCTGTTGTTCGGTTCGATATGAGTGAGTTCCAGGAGAAGCATACTGTTAGCCGCCTTATCGGATCTCCAGCCGGCTATGTTGGTTACGATGATGCCGGCCAACTCACTGAGGCTGTCCGTAGAAAACCCTACGCCGTTCTTCTTTTTGATGAGTTTGAAAAGGCCCATCGTGATATATCTGCGCTTTTGCTCCAAGTGTTGGATGAAGGCTTCCTCACCGACGCTCAGGGTCACAAGATTGACTTCCGCAATACCCTTATCGTTCTTACGTCTAATCTTGGTGCTGACGTGCTAGTTTCAGCAGACGCTTCTCAAGGTGAGGATATCTCTCCCGAAATGAAATCAGCTGTGATGGGAATTGCCCAGTCATCATACCCGCCTGAGTTCCTGAACAGAATAGATGAATTCATCTTATTCAAGAGACTGTCTCGAACCGCTTTGCGGGATATCGTTGACATCCGCATCAAGGAGCTCCAGGCGAGGTTAGATGATCGACGAATAACCCTTAGTGTCAGCGACGAGATTAAAGACTGGCTCTGTGAAAAGGGCTATGACCCCAAGTACGGTGCCAGACCTTTGAACAGACTCATCTCTAAAGAGATTGGCAATCATCTTGCCGATAAGATCATTCGAGGAGAAGTTGTCTCTGGCCAAACAGCTACTGCTGTCTTTAATGAGGACAAGA
This sequence comes from Microsporum canis CBS 113480, assembly GCF_000151145.1. NCBI lineage: Eukaryota > Fungi > Ascomycota > Eurotiomycetes > Onygenales > Arthrodermataceae > Microsporum > Microsporum canis. The sequence goes on from NW_003299168.1 coordinate 280,137, forward strand.
CTGGATTGGACATCTCAACTGAAAAGTCGACATGATTTTTTTGTATATTATTATGTATGATTACGATGTCGGTTTGTATTTTTATAGCATAATACCTCACATTCCTATGTATAAACGGATGAAACCCTTCTCTATACCATGTCCTTTCATATCATTTTATATTATACCAATGATAAATGATAATTACTTTAATGATACCTCTTTTCCCTTCCAAATCGGGTAATGCCCGATTAAGCTTAAACTAACCTCCTTCAGACCCGCGGAGGAGAGAACAACATCCATACCCCGACTATTTTTCTCTTGATAAACTAGCCAAGAAATCGAGAACACTACAATATGGCAAGATCCTTCTCGGCTAGACAGAGAAGGCCTCCCGGCTCTAAAGGTCGCGGGAGAGGAAATTTTGGCCGAAGAGCTCGCGGAAACGCCTCCTTTAGCCAAAACAGCCAGTATATCTCATCAAGACCATCTTACTCCAGAGCAACTTCTGTTGCCACTAGCAGAAGCGTACAAACTGAGAGACTTCATTCAATTAACGCAGTACCACAAAGCGAAAATACCATACGGGAGGAGCGATTGGAAGATGACGATGAAGATCTTTGCAAGGTCATCATGGCTGTAGATATCAAAGATCGAGGGACTGTCGGTTGCAGTTACTACTCCGCCCAGGAAGAAAAACTATACGTCATGGAGGATATTGTGTATGGCGAACTGGATATTGTTGATATATGTACGTGGAACCCAACTTATACTACCTTAGGAGGGTATGCTAATGGCACCTCTGAACAGTGAAGTTAGAAATTGAACCCACAGTGTTGTTGCTATCACTGCGGGCCGATCAGAGTCTGGAGGATCCTACACATGCAGGAAGCGGGAGTCGTGCAACCTCAGACATCGGTAAGACGTACGTCTTCAAAGAAGAACAAAACGTCTATCTAACCCGCAATATCTTAGATTCTCACCTCCAATTACCTTACCAGCTAGATGTGCGTCCAACTCAGGAGTTTGGATTCGAAAATGCAAGGACCAAACTCACCTCTCTCAAAATCAATTCCAAAACCAGTGAGACAGTCAAGTTTCTTATCCCTGGAATCAATTTCTCCCATGACGGTGATATCACCGGAGAGACAGTTGATTTCACAGAACAGCAAGGAGATCTGTTACATATCAGCGGGCTCATTGATATGGAAAATTGTATATCTGTAGGATGTGCAGGAGCCATCCTCACCTACTTGCAAAGAAAGTGGGCTTCTATATCCTTGCAAGGTGACCCGTTATCCCCCCGAACAATGGACATTAAAGCCATTGGGATGATTAATTTGCAGAAAACGATGTTAGCGCGCCCTTGACCATCTAATTCCATTCAATCTTATACTGACGACTTCCAATCGCAGGTTCATTAATAAAGATACCCTGTCATCACTTCAAATAATACAATCTGAGTCTCACCCAAATGCATTTAATCAAGGTCCAGGCAAAACCTCCTCCGGGTCCAAGGAGGGCCTATCCATCTATGGTCTCTTTCACCATTTTGCAAGGACACCTCAAGGAAAACGTTTATTAAAGCAGTACTTTCTCCGTCCAAGCGTTGATCCCAATGTTATTAACCAGAGGCATGAATTCCTTAGTACATTCTTACGCCCAGAAAATGCCGCTCCACTTGAGCAACTTATCAAGAGTTTGAAGAATATTAAGAATCTACGGCCGGTGGTGATCCATTTGCGGAAGGGAATCAGCACAGGAAGTGCAAAGTTCAGAGGATTCAAGGGCGTGGTGTGGTCCAGCCTGCTTGACGTATGTTATTGAGCTCAAAAGGTCATATTATACGTACCAACTTTGCCTATAGTTTGCATTTCATGCCATCGATGTCAACCAAGCGTTAAAGGAAATTACTGGAGTCCGGGGATTGGATATATGCACAAAAGTGAGTGGGTAAAGAACCCAGGCCTCGATGAGATCATATTCTAATTGCTTTTATAGGCTCTGATTAAACTTGATTTGGCTCAATTACATCAAGTTGGCAGCGCAATCCATGAGATTGTATGAAATAGCTCACCATTATGCCGCTCCGGCTAACCAGATTTCAGGTTGATCTCTCGCTCTCCATCGAGGAACATCGCACAGTAGTTCGGCCGGGGATTGATAAAGAGCTTGACAAGCTAAAGGAGACATATAGTGGAATGGACGGCTTACTCAACCAAGTAGCAGTAAATATTGCTGCATCCCTCCCAGAGGGAATGAACAAGGAAATAAATGTCGTTTACTTTCCCCAACTGGGTTTCAATATCGCCATACCATTTGACGACAGGGGCGTGCCAGTGTATGGCACTAACGACGAAGACTGGACTCAGGTATTCAACACGGAAAATCGAGCTTATTTCAAAGACTCTAGAATGCGCGAGATGGATGAGAAGCTCGGTGATATATATGGTCTAATATGTGGTATGTTAATTCCAAATTCATCATCAGAGCGTATAACTCACGCATTCTGTAGAGAGGGAAATAGAAATAGTCTACCAACTTGCACAGAAAATATTAACATATGAGATAATGCTTGTCCAAGCATCTGATATATGCGGAGAAATTGATAGGTAGGCTATATCAATGGACTTGTGGCAAGCCTTATCTCACAACCAGAATAGTCTTCTAGCTCTCGTCCAGGGGGCTAGCTTGAACAAGCTTGTACGTCCTCGCATGACTGAAGAAAATATAATATCAATTAAGGGGGGCCGGTAAGTTTTAATACTTATTATTCCTCGTGCAGCAAAGCAAGCTAATTACCGGTAGTCATATGCTCCATGAAGCCACAGTGTCATCATTTGTGCCTAATGATACATTTGTTATCGGCGGCAAAGGGTCAAGAAGTAGCGCACAAGACGTTAATGCCTCTAGTACCGAACTGCTTCCTAATGGGGAGACTACCCAGGGGCCGAGCATGCTCTTATTAACTGGTCCAAATTTTTCCGGCAAAAGTGTTTATCTCAGTCAAGTATGGATGTAATTGAGTTAAAAATGTCCAAAGCTGACGATACATATAGGCTGCCATCATCGTCTACATGGCTCACATCGGAAGGTTGCAACCCCGTGCTTGTCTATATCGCAAACCAAGTTAACCATCTAGCCAGCTTTGTTCCGGTTGAGAGCGCTACAATTGGTTATACGGATAGGATATTAACCAGAGTGTCAACGCGAGAAACAGTTTCAAAGGTAAGAAGAGATAATTGTTGTATTATAAATTGACATTCATAAAGGCAGGTTCAAAGTACATTTGCAAACGACCTACAACAAGTATCATTTGCTTTGAGTCAGGCCACGAATAGAACTTTGATAATTATTGACGAGTTCGGAAAAGGGACTGAATCAGCAGGTAATATCTACCCCCTGATAAACTATACCAGTCCAGCACTAATTTATAACACAGACGGCGCTGGACTGGCCTGCGGGTTATTTGAATATGTCTTAAGTATGGGTAATCAACGCCCAAAGGTGATTGCAGCTACCCATTTTCATGAAATATTTGAGAATGGATTCCTCAAGCCAAGGCCAGAATTAGAATTTGGCCACATGGAAGTTCGAGTAGATACCTCCACTCAGAATGTTGAGGATCAGGTCACATATCTATACAAGTGAGGATTCATTATTACCCTCTATTGGCCAGCGAGGGACTAACTAACTATTGCATCTTAGCTTCCGGCTGGGGAGAAGTAACTCAAGCTTTGGAACCAAGTACTGCATATCTTCCATTATAGAGTATTCGGATAGCTAACTGCCATCAAGTTGCGCTGCAATGGCAGGGATCGACCCCGACATTATTTCTCGAGCACAAGAGGTTGAATCTTTATTGCAGCGAAAGGAAGATTTAGTAGCCAGTTGTGCAAGGATGACTGCGAAAGAAATGAAGGAGCTTGAATATGTGGTACTAATCCCCATTTGCATCCGTTTCTTCAATTAACCTGGGGTCAGATCCTATAGATACTAACCCACCGATCAGGAACAACTCGCAAGAAGATTCCTCGAAGCAGATTTCTCTAGAAGCATCCCACGGAGTAATGAGCAGGGGACAACAAAGTGCTTTAGGTCATTGTTAGAAGAGATTGTAGGAAGTATAGAACAGGGTGGTTCCCCTATTAGCGTGGCTGAGGGGGATACAGAGGGATGCACGCTCCCAGATTCAAACTCCCCATCTCTACTATCACCGTAAGTAAGTATTCTATAATTACAAGAATCCTGTGACGTAATTTGTTGTCAAAGATTGTTTCGAAAATTGATATTGTCGTAAGTCATTTCACCTTTTCTTTTTTGCAACGACATCTATAATTTTACACTCTTCACCAAATTCTTCTTGATACCAGTCAGCTCTCCACCATATCCACCACGGCCTTCACCACCCTTATAGACCTGTCTCATGCTTCCAAGTTTCTTCTTCTTGGCCTCAAACTTCTTTCTCTTCTTCACCCTGGGGTTTCGCACGTCCTTGTTCCTCTTTGGTGCCAATCCCTTGTTCTTCTCAATAGCATAGGTAATAGCACGTTTGCCATCGGGGCCAATTTCCTCCTGGATCTCGACACGACCACCTTCCTTAGAAGCAAGTGCGTATGCCTCTGATAGTGCCTTTTTGTTTGCTTTCTTCTCCTTTTGACGGGAGGAAACCATATCATAATAATCGTCGCTATTAGATCCGTCTAAATCACCACGGACTTCTCTGGCAAGTCGGTGGTCCTCTTCGTCACTATCGTCCCCAAGACGCTCATTCTCATTCGCTTCCATCCGTCCTCTCTTCTGTGCCTCCTCATTGAGGCGAGCTTGACGGTCCTTGTTCCGCTCCTTATACGGTAGATCTGTATCTCCACCAGCATGCCTGCCAGCAGCATCGCGTTTGTTTGCCTTTTGTGCAATCTGTGAGGTATAGAAGCGTAGTGATTTCTTTTTCTTTGCTTTCTCTGCCGCTTCGTAGGCAGTGAGTTTTGTTTCATCCCCGAAATCAGAGTCGTCACCGTGAAGTCGTGGCTCTCGCTGCGATGTGACCTTCGCCGAGATTCCTTGATCCAAGAGTCTGGACAATTCTTGAAGGCCAAGCTCAGTCTTGTTGAGTCTTTCAGCACGCTGTGATTCGGCAATTGCTTGTGCTTGTTCTGCCAATTTCTGCGCCTTTGATTTTTTAGGTATTTTTATGGCCTGGGTAACCTTGGATGGTTCGTCTTGCGTAGACTTCTCCGTTGATACTGAGATAGCACTTTCGTCTTCCTGTACATCCTTAAGATCGGATACCAATGGTTCTGGTTCCATCTCTTGTAGGTCTTTCACCTGATCCCACTGATTTCGACAGGCAACCAGTGCTTCCATGACCGGGTGCTCCCTTAGCTCCGCCGGCGGTAAGGCTAGACAGCTTCCGGTATTGTTTCGGGCGGGGGAGGTCAAGAGCACAAAGTACATGCTGATAACGCCAAGGTATGCGGATAAAGCACGGAATTGAAGAATTGAGAGTGGTGTCTTATCCTCCGAAATATCTTTGCGGGACTTTCGAGCTTCATCCACTGCAGTAGATAACTCTTGGTACCGTGGCTGGAGATCTGCATAATCCTTCGATAAAGGTAGGAATTCTGGATACCGTTTTGATAAGATCTCTAGTCTTTCATCCACACCCATGTCATCGGGTATCTGTATTTCAGGCAGTACCTCGTTGATGACCTTGCCGTGCTTGATGGCATCTTTTGACATCTCCCCGTCTCCCTTTGTGCTGTCAAGCCACTCCGACTCCTCAAATCCGAAATCAGCATCCGTCATAGCCTGTAATTTCTTTAGCTGAATCTTCTTAGCTTCCTCTTCTTCTTCTAGTGCATCTCCCTCGGTCTCAATGGTATCAGCATTGTAGTAGTCCGATTTCGAGGCTCCCCATGCCGTGATTCCTTCTTCTTCGTCTTCTTCCGCATTCTTGCCTTCATCAAGGAAATCGGGGCTTCGTTCTTCTCTGCGACGTAATTTAGGAAGCTTCTTTTTTGATTTTGCAGTTGCGTCTTCGTCCTCAAATTCCTCCTCTTCGTCTCCATAATCATAATCATCTTCCTCTTCGGATTCGGACAGGTATCCGTGGACCTCTTCGTCCGAGGGCTGCAGAAATTGTTCTATATATTCAAGTTAGCACACGCCTGGACAGAAATTATGAGGAAAATATAAACGCGCAAATACCATCTTCCTCTAGTTTCCTTCTTCGCTGCACTTCCGGGCGCTCTTCAAGCAAAACACGATCTCGTCCAGCTTCAAATTCATCCTCCGAGTTCTCAAATCTCGCATCTGCCGCAAACTTCGAATTTTCTTCTTGTATTGGATTTTTGCTCCTATGAGCCAGCGCAGTTCCGCCTGCCTTTCTCTTCTTCGCCATGATATGTCATATAAAAGAGTAGCCCGTCAGGAGTTCCTATCCCTCTAACTCCAACCGTCTATTAATATCAAAATCTCAAATGCGAAGCTTCAAAAAAAAAAAAAAAAAATACAAAATTACCACAAAAATATGTGGAGCTGCCGAGGCTTAACCGGATTTAGTAAAGCTCGGAAATTACGGTATCGATTACGGTTTATCGATAACAAACTGGTGGGAATGTGCGTATCAGATGTGTATTTTATTACCAACGACTTGAATTCTACCGAGACATTATCAGATTTATAGAAATAATTAATATAAACATGATTAGAATAGTTATTTACCCATTAGTACGATAGTTTAACTGTGTAAGCTGTGTATGGACAAATTTACGTAAAAGTGACGTGTTGGCTTGCATAGTTAGTTCCTTCTCGCCATTTGATTTCAGCCCCTGAATGTGTTTTCACGCCCGAACATCCAAACCGTCACCATCCATTCTTAAGACCAGATAGTCTCAAGGAGTTCTTATAAGTCATTCCTAAGTACGCTCCTTTGGCAGGAAGTGGTCTGGATGGAAGGAATAGCGTATCCTGGGCTTCAACCGATATTGGCAGCGCTGCTCTTTGGCGTCTTTATATACCAGGTAGCAACTATGTTTGGCTTTGGCGGGAAGAACCAGTTCCAGGTGGATGGACAGGTAAGTGAAGCTGTCCGTAGAAGGTTGAACATTTGAAATGTTTATTAATATCGTAAATAGACGGTTCTCATCACTGGAGGCTCTGAGGGAATGGGACGAAGTGTTGCCATTGAGCTAGCTAAGAAAGGAGCAAATATTGTAATTGTATCTCGAACCGTTTCCAAGCTCGAGACAGCATTGAAGGACATCAAAGTGCGTATATATATGTGAAGATGTGAAGATATATTGAAAGCATGGCTATTTTTCTCACGGTTTGATGTAGGCTGCTGCTTTATACCCAGAAAAGCAGAGGTTTCACTATGTCAGTGCAGACCTGAAAGATTACGAAGGGACTGAACGTGTTCTCGAAAATGTTTCCAAATGGAACGGAGACCAGCCGCCTGATATCGTCTGGTGCTGCGCCGGAATGTCGCTGCCTGGGTTTTTTGTCACCACGCCGCCAGAGACACTAAAGTCCCAGATGGATACGATTTACTGGACAGCTGCCTTTACCGCTCATTCGACTCTAAACAGGTGGCTCTCGCCAGTTGCGCCTAGTTCAAGAAACGCAAAGACTTCTCCCCGTCACATCATTTTCACCTCATCAGCTGCCGTGTTTGTACCGCTCGCCGGATATGGTCCATATAGCCCGGCAAAGGCAGCCATGAGAGCTCTAGCAGACACCCTCGTCCAGGAAATCGAAGTCTACAATGGATCAAGGAAGAACATGCAACAGCCTGCCCCGGCAGCTGATGTCAAGGTTCATATCGTTTATCCTATGGGAATTCTCTCGCCTGGGTTTGCCCACGAACAGACCATAAAGCCGGGCCTGACCAAGCTGTTAGAGGAAGCAGACAAGCCCCAGACGCCAGAGGAGGTTGCTAAGATATCGATTAAGGGCCTTGAGAGAGGCGAGTATATGATCACGACCCTGTTTATCGCAACCTTGATGAAGGCGGCTACCATGGGAGCCAGTCCTCGGAACAATATCATCATGGATACTCTTATTAGTATGGTGAGCGCCATTGCGTTCCTGTTCGTTATTCCAGATTTGACAAGAAAAGCATGGAATTGGGGTCGTACTCATGGTGTTCCACGTCGTGACTGAGGACCAGTGGATTATTTCTTCTATCCCTGGCTTTGGTACTCCTGGAGATGTATCCTACAACTCTGGATAGCCCTATATTATAATTATATTGTTATTACCTTTCCCGTAATCATTCGTTTCCACTGGTGTACAAACAACTCTATGGGCCTTCAAGTGCGTAGTTTTAGGACTCAGAATAGACTGTTAGATATTCAGGCTCCTCACCGATCTCAACGGGAAGAACTGGACATTATAGATCAAGACTTGAGCAGCTTCACATTAGAAATCTACTTCAATTGCCTTTATCATGACGAAAGAAACGCCACTGCTCACTCTACGGCTATATAAAACCCTTAGTTAACGCATTGAGTCTCTCTTTACTATGCAAGTCACTAGAATGACGTAACTAAATATTTCTAGCTAGCAAATCCTTGTTTAATGAAAAGCACAAGACAATAAACGGTGAAGAGAGAAGAATAGTTAGCTATAGGATCAGCTCATCGCAAACAACAGCGATGGGCGCATTTCTCTCAATACCAGTGCTCTCATTTCTACTGATACCGTCCATGTCTTCGTACGGAACCAGCCTCAACCTGATCTTTTTCTACCTCACCTGGACCACTCTCGTCCTATCCCATGGGCCATTGAAAGTCGAGCTGGTGGGAACAACGGCCGTCCGACTAATATTCTACTTTATCCCCTCTGTTCTCTTCTTCCTTTTCGATATTCTGATACCTTCTGCCTCGGTCGTGTTGAAAGTGTATGGCAAAGATGGTTTGCCGCAAGGGAAGAAGAAGAAACACGGGAGTTCGGAGCTCAAAGTGGCGGCTTGGTCGATCTGCAACCTGCTCTTGGGAATAGCAGTGCAGGGACTCGTTGAATTCTTCTTGACGAGGGTGCTGGGAGTGAAGAGCCGGTTGAGGGTGACGACGAAGCTTCCCCTGCCGTGGGATATTGTCAAGGGAGTAGGAAGGGCGTTGATATTTCGAGAGGTATCCTGGTGCTTTTATCTATTATTCGATTACTTTACTTGACAATGGCTGACTGTGGCTATTTAGATCCTGCAGTATATCGTTCATCGCTATGCCCTGCATTCATGGACTCCCTTTCAGCGCCTCCATAATGACTGGTACCATTCGACGCACACTCCCTACCCCTTGACGGCCCACTACGACCATCCTATTGCATATTTACTTTTGCGTTTTCTCCCTACATTCTTACCGGCCGCAGCGTTCAGAAGTCACCTCTTGACCTACATGCTCTATCTCAGCATAGTCTCTTTGGAGGAGACCTTCGCGTATTCGGGATATAAACCGATGCCAACCAGCTTCTTTATCGGTGGTATAGCAAGACGCGTAGACCTACATCTGTCGCATGGAGGACATGGAAACTATGCACCTTGGGGGATCATGGATTGGATGTTTGGAACATTGATTGGAGATGAACTGGAAGATGAACCATTAGAGTCTGACGCTCAACGCGTCGCGGAAAGGCTCGTTGAGAACAGGCCCAAGAGAGGCCACGGGAGGACTCGCAGGACGAGAGAAACTGTACATTAACGGCTGTTCTTGGATATAGTATTACAATTTTTGATTGATGACTTTTTGATGAATGTACCAACTACGAGTCATGGAAGTTCAGAAAACCAAGGTGCCATCCAGTCATTGCGATTTTATTTGTAATAGTGACATGTATATGAGCGGCTTGAAAAAAAAGGTAGAAGAGGTGTACTTGACAAAAGGTAGGTAGGTAGGTATGGGAGGTTCGGTAGGAAGACGGGTCTCGCTCATGTCAGAAGTAAAAAAGAAAAGGAGAAGTTGTTTGGTCGTAGTTTATTTATATTGCAGGTTTTTGGAATGCTGCAACAAGGCCCTTTTATTTCTTGGAAATTTTTGATATTTCGAGGAAACCACTCTATATCAGTGTGATGGAGAGCATAGTTAAACGCAAAACATACACACATCAATGAGGGCGTTGTGTTGCATATTCCCTTCCTTGCAACATACAGGAATCTCCGCTTAACGAAAAGAAGAGAATAGAAGACATTATTTTAACGGCCATGAAACCTCCTCCTATCTACCACTTCATCTCGTGGGGTCTGTCACCTTTCCGTAGGCTGAAGCTGGAGGCAAGGTAGCTGTCGAGGAACTCCTCCTTCTTGATGGTGGCCAAAAGGGCTTGGTCGACGGCCTTTTGGTCGGTAGCACGTTCGCTTGTGATCTTCTTCTTCTGTTGTACCGGAAAAGTAACATATCAGCACTCCGTCCCGTTTGTCTTTTCTTCCCCCAATGCCATTCAATCTGCTGTTATTTCTATTGCACATACCTCGACCTTCTCTCCCTGCTTGAAGAAAGCTTCCTCTCCCTTCTTCTCGGTGCTCTTGCCGGCGGTGAAGTATCCGGGCTGGGAGACCTTCTCCAGAGTCTTCTCGTCAAGACCGGTCAGATTGACGGATGCGCTGGTGGCAATGACATATCTGGCATTGACTCGTCTGAGGGGAACACCGTTGAGCTTGTAAGGACCGGTAACGAGGAGGACACCCTGGGGGAGGTGCTTGAGGAGGACGACACGCTTGCCACGGAAACGGCCAGCGAGGAGGATGAGGATGGTGCCTGGCTGGAGACTGGCGCGTGGCTTAGCGGGGTTGATGGACTTGCGAACCTGTCCAATGTCCATGTCAGTAAATGCATGTATAAAAATTATAATATACAACTTTCAATTTCGGTGTTCCAGTTCAATCTCGCGACTGTGTGAAATCGAGGGGGATATAATTATCGCAGACACGAGCCACACAATAATTTTCACCCCTGATTCATTCTCGGACGTCTGCGAAAACGCCTGCAACAGCCATGGGCACTGGTATACTGACTTTCTTTGGTTGAGGCTCGTCATCAACAGGATACCACTTCTGAGCCTTCTGGCTGGGGACGGTCCTCTCGCCCTTTCCGAACTTCTTCGTCTGGCCAGGCGCCGACATGTTGGCTCTATGTGACGAAGACTTGGGAAAAGAGAAATCGAAGATGCGGGAATCCCGGGGGTGGTCGACGGTGGTTGTTGTGGTTGAAGATTGGCGGAAGTTCGAAGTTCAACTTCTTCTCGCTTTGCGCTTGACGATTATTTTGTGGGAATGCGAATGCCCTATTTCTTAGCCGAAGGGCGCTAGTCCTGTTCTGGCCTTTTCGGTGTTTCTTTTTTCCTCATTAGTAATATGATTAGTCATGTCTTATTCAGCGCTTGAGTCTACAATGTAGAAAGAAGCAAGATACAACAAGCACCAGACAAGCAAGACGACAGACGACAGACAGGAAGACGACGGAGAAGGAGAAAGCAGAGGACCATGTCGATATCACCAATCATCACCTTCAAGGGTGGCATCTGCGAGCTAGATGTATGTGTCTACCAAGAAAAAAAAGAAGAGCTGAGAGGGACTGGCAGAGCTAACAGGTACAAAACAGGCCTCTGTCACCCCCAATGCCGTAAAGCCACGACCAACGCCTGGATATATTTATCTTTACTCGGAAGATGACCTCGTTCACTTCTGCTGGCGACCACGGTCCGCGCCCATAGACGAGCCGGAGCTCGACCTGGTCATGGTGCCCTCTGACGGAACATTTACGCCATACAAACCCACCAGCGCCCAGACGCCGTCTAACCCTGATCGACCTACGAATGGCAGAATATACGTTCTGAAATTTGCCTCCAGCTCGCAGAGATATCTCTTCTGGCTACAGTCTCGGAGTCAGCACGAGCAGGGCAATCCAGCATGGTTTAGCGCGCGAGATCTGAAGCTTGGCCAGATCGTGAACACGCTGTTGCAGGGAGAAGATATCGACGTGCAAGATGCCATCGACAGCCTCCCCAGGGACGAAGGCGGTAATGATGGTGGGGATGACGACGAAACCATGGAAGACGTAGAGGGTACAGACCATAGCCCCGAGAGACCACGACATGGCGGGAGTGGAGGAGCTGGACCTGGTGCTACCGGTGGTGATATACGAGAAGAAGGTCAAGAATCAAGAGAAGGAGGAGCAGATGGCGGACGAGCGTAGGTATTGCTCTCGGCACAGCACAGCACAGCACAGCACAGCACTTCCACCCTGTTGCTTTTTGATCCTTCGATGTCGGCTCTTCCTGCCCAGTCTTCCTTTAAGCAACTTTAGCGCATCGTTGGGCCCTGCGTATAGTTTTTGATGTTATGCCAGTTATGTTATTGTTCTTTACGCCAAACATATAAATCAGCGTTTTCTACCTTACCTGCCTGAACCTCATACGTCTGCTTGTTCGGCTTTAATAGCTTCTACTAACTCACGTGCTCACAGTGCTGCCGGTTCGGACCCATCGTCTGTTATACAAAATTTCCTTCACTCTTTGCAAGGAAACAACCAGCAAGAAACGGCAGATTCGCAATACACAACTCTCGCCGATCTGCTGTCGCCTTCATCTACGCTACCCTTCCTTGAATCCGCAGACGAAAACACCCTCAATCGGCTGCTTAGCTCTCTCCCCGAATCGTTGCAGCTCCTCTCAAAACAAAACGCCAACGCACCCGTCGAGCGTATCGGTGTCGACCGGAAGCGTGATGCCCTTCGCAAGGTCCTTCGCTCTCCACAGTTTGCTCAGAGCCTAGGTAGTCTTACCATGGCCATAAGAGACGGGGGACTCCCTAGCATCAGTGATGCCTTGAAGATCCCGGTCCAGAATGGAGGTTTCATGCGCCGTGGTGGTGTCCCGTTGGGTGGAGGAGAGGCTGTTAAGGCATTTGTCGAAGGTGTGAGACAGCAAGTAGAGGACAGCCAGAAGGCTGACAGCATGGAGACGGATTAGCTTGGGCCATTTTCCTGTCACGAACAGCTTGACCACCCCCTGGGACCAGCCATGTTATCGTAGCTTGGCCCCTAACAGCAACCCCCCCTGATATTGTCGCCAGGGAAGCCGCCCTGATTAGCTGGCTACGGATGCCACTAGTTATTCTTAGAAACATTTACAAGTTCACTCCCAAGGACGAGCAAATAACGATTTCCAAGCCACACTCCTTGACATATACTGTCCTGTCGTTATCGTATTACCCACATAAATTTTGTATTTTGTGTGCGTAATTTATTTGTATGTAATGTGAATACGCCACTGTCGACGTTCGTCACTCACTCTCAGCCACGATCTCGCCAAAACGGCCAGCAGAATTTAGATCCTGGGGAAGAACGCAAGCTTGTCAACTTCGCCCTGCAGAGCTGAGAGGGCACCTTTTTCTTTTCCCCTTTGGCACACACCCCTTGACAGCCCCCCCTGATACTGTTGTCTCCTTGCCATTTGCATCCTGCGTTGAAGCGTTTCAAGTCACCGTTCGCGAATCTGCGGTTGCTATACACAAGTTGGAAACGCGTGGACTTTTCGCCTGCCCATCTACGCCCTGTTTTTTTGACCAGACAGCTCACGATAGATACGTACTAACCAGGGACTGACAGCTGCAATGCCTACGACTCGATGAGAAGCGGAAGCGCCAATAACAAATGGCTCCGTCCGAGAACCCCGGCTACGATGCGAATAACCCGTCTGGCAGCCATTCAATACCCCTCCAAGATCTCTCAAGGCCTCCAGACACGGTGATCGCAGATGGCGCAGGGCGTCGGGCAAGAAGGGCTACGGTTGAAGATGCGCTGCCGGAGAGACAGACGTCGGTTAGAGGTATACGTTCTATAGGTAGAACACTTTCGCGACGATATGAGCGGATTGCAGAGAACTCGCCGACAGGGGGAGACAGGAGAACAGGAGATTATGATAACTTCGAGTCCGTCAGCTTATCCCAGGATACTAGCCCTACGACCTTTGATCACGCGTCGTTTCACCAGAGTACGGTTGGACTGAGCTTCGGGCCCCAGCAGTCTAGACATTCGGGCTCATCTACACCTTTTGAGAACAACCGCAGAAGAAGTGATGATAACGGCTATTTTGGTATCTCTGAGGATACGTTAGCCCGGGATGGATCAGGATCATATGATAGAGAGAACGATGCCCTGCCTCTCACGGACTCACGCTACCTACAGCCCATCAGCGGTGCCCCTGTTCCAGACGCGAGTCAGATCAAACGGAATTCCAATGGAGGCCGTAGTGTTCACTTTGCCGGAAACGCTTCGGGTGGCGGGTCTCATCTGGGTGACGATCTGGAGGATGGTTTGCGGACTGGACGAAGCAGTGTACGGAATTCACACCGGTCTGCCACTGGACGACTATCAGCCTCTCCCTCTCCTTCGTCAGCCCTGTCGAGGGCAAGCTCTATGATGAGGATGGTGTCTCAGCGTGTCGTCAATCTAAGTAACGAGCCCGAAGTTATCGAGAGTGTGATGAGACAAAAATCTGTTCTCAAACAGGCGCGAATGGATGAACCCCCTTCGTTACCTGCCATGATGGAATATGCTCACGACGTCGCCTCCTCAGAGACCTTAAACGAGGCAGGGCCCGAGAAAAGGCCTCCGAGACCCAAGCGGAAACCGATGCATCCATCTCTAAGTCCATTAAGGGGCAAATCGTTAGGAATATTCTCCGCAGACAACGCAGTTAGGAGGTGGCTGTGTGAAGTACTCGTCCATCCAGCTACGGAACCGATAATCCTGATTCTTATTGTCGTCCAGACGATCCTATTAGCAATTGAATCTTCTGTTCATACTGGCCGCAGAGGAAGTTGGTCTTCACCTGTGGTTGACATCCTCTTTCTAGCAATCTTCATCATATATACCCTGGAACTGATTGCCAGGACCATCGTTTCTGGCTTCATACTCAACCCTGAGGAATACAGTACTCTCGACCGGTCCGCTGGATTTCGAAATGCTGTAATGATAAAAACAAGAGAATTGTTCTCATTGCAACGGCAACCATCTACGAAGAAGCCTGCAGACCTGCAGCAGATGTCCATTATAAGGTCTTTCACAACGATGCAACAACAAGCAGATGAAATTGGCGATAGTAGACAGCAGCAGCGTATTCGACTTGCTCGCCGTGCTTTTCTACGGCATTCTTTCAATAGGCTGGACTTCCTCGCTGTTGTATCATACTGGATTGCGTTCGCTTTATCCGTCTTATCCATTGACTCTAACCAGCATATTTTCATCTTTAAAATGTTGAGCAGTCTCCGAATCCTCCGCCTTCTTGCACTGACAAGCGGTACAACTGTGAGACGAACCTACCCCTTTTTATTTATTTGATTAATTCCGTTCATTACTAACGCACAATTTAGGTTATTCTTCGCAGTTTAAAGAAAGCAGCGCCTCTTCTAGTTAATGTTGCCTTTTTTATAGGTTTCTTCTGGCTTCTGTTTGCAATCATCGGTGTCCAGAGTTTCAAAGCTAGCCTTCGACGAACCTGTGTCTGGGTGGATCCTTTAGGCGTGAGCAATTTCACCTTAAACCAGGCACCAGGTAAAATTCAGTTCTGTGGAGGCCACCTAGACAATGCCACTGGCATAGCTAAGCCCTGGATACATGCCAATGGTCTGAATGGGACAACAAGCCCAAAAGGGCACTTATGCCCCCAGGGCTCTCTCTGCATTGAGGGTACAAGTCCATATGAAGGCACTATGAGTTTTGACGATGTGCTACACTCCCTTGAGCTTGTCTTCGTTTTGATGAGCTCAAATACATTTTCCGACCTTCTATACTATACCACGGACAGCGACTATCTTGCCGCCTCCCTCTTCTTCATCACTGGCTTCATTTTCCTCAGTTTATGGCTTGTCAACTTGCTAGTTGCTGTCATCACATCATCTTTCCAAGTTATTCGAGAGGAAAGCAAACGGAGCGCATTTACCACTGATAGAATCGACGAAGTCGGGCCTGAGGATACGTCTTTTCGTCGAGTAAGCAAACTAAAGCGGCTTTTCAACAGGACGAACTATCTTTGGATTGGTATCATTACCTTTGGCCTAATTGTGCAATGTTTGAGAAGCTCGTCTATGAGCGCTAACCGAAAGGACCTCATCGACAGTACTGAGTCTGCCGTCACCGTCATCCTCTTCATCGAAATTTGTTTTCGTATCGGAGTCGATTGGAGGAATTTCTTCAAGTCCCGACAGAACTGGGCCGATCTTATCCTCGCTGTGGTCACAATGGTGATGCAAATACCCCCCATTCGTTCCTCGGGAGATGTCTACGCGGCATTATCTATCTTTCAAGTACTCCGGGTGTATCGTATAGTTCTTGCGTTCTCGTTGACGAGAACCCTTATCATGACCGTCTTCAGCAACATCGTCGGTCTATTTAACCTGATTATCTTCGTGTTCCTGATCACTTTTTTAACATCCATATTTGCCGTCCAACTGTTCCGTGACCAGATACCTGCCATGTCCCCGGAAGGTGATGTTACTCGGACTACTTTCTCTAATATATATAACTCGTTTTTGGGGATGTATCAGATCCTGTCCAGTGAAAATTGGACATCTATTTTATACTCAGCAACAGAAGCTAATAACTCCAAGGGCACTGCCTGGATTTCAGCTGCCTTTTTTGTCATGTGGTTTGTGTTAGCTAACTTCGTTGTGTTGAATATGTTCATTGCTGTCATCCAGGAAAGTTTTGATATCTCTGAGGATGAAAAACGGCTCTACCAGGTTAGAGCATTCTTGCAGCAGAAACAACTAAGCGAATCCTCCCACGGAAATCTCGCATTGTCCAGCATTTTCAAGCTTGGTCGTGACCGTGGAAGATACAGAGATCCCCTTGACCATGGCCCTGCAGCACTCGAGATGCTTTTGAAAGAAGCCGTAGTCCAGGACTTCTTGGATGAAACTTCACCACTGAGACCCATGGAAACCCATCCGCCAGAGAATCCACCAGAGCAACAGCAAGTTCGGCCTGGGTTCTTTTCCCGCATATTTACTAAGTTAACAGAGCGAGTATTGAATAGGGAGCCTAACCCCTTTTATTCAAAACTTAAGTTCTCTAGAGATCATGATGAACTTGACCCTGCAGCAATGGCGAAGGAAGTTCTTTCTGCTGCAGAGCAAAGGAAACGTGCCCAACGACAATATCTCCAGAGATACCCTAGGTACAATGTCTCTCTTTACATTTTTACGCCCTCTAACCCTATCCGTCGTCTTTGCCAACGGATGGTAGGACCAGGCCGTGGGAATTCGCGTATTGAAGGAGTGGACCCATATAAGCCAGTGTGGTATCTCTTTTCTGCATTCATTTACGCAGCCATTGTTACTATGGTGTTGATCGCTTGTATATGCACCCCCTTATATCAGCGCACCTACTTTGAGACCCATAACCCCGGTATCCATAATTGGTTTGTATGGACGGACTTATGGTTTGCTATCCTTTTCAGTGTTGAGGCTGTTATTAAGGTGATCGCAGATGGTTTCTTCTGGACTCCTAATGCCTACTTCCGTGGATCATGGGGGTTCATTGATGGCATTGTGCTTATAACCTTGTGGGTAAATGTCGTTGCGGCCTTGTACAAAACGGGCGATGTGTCCCGAGTTGTGGGTGCTTTTAGGGCACTCAGAGCATTGAGGCTGTTAAACGTCAGTGATAGCGCAAGAGAAACATTCCATGCAGTGATAGTAATGGGAGGGTGGAAGGTTATCTCGGTATGTGGGTACATACTGTACAGATGTAACAACAGAACTAACATGGGTAAATAGGCTGCATTCGTTTCGATGAGTTTCCTTATTCCGTTCGCCATTTACGGTTTGAATCTTTTTAATGGTCAAATGAAGCAATGCAACGACAATAATTTCGGATATGTTTCCCTCTCGCATTGTGTTGGCGAATATAAAAGCTCTCCATATCAATGGGAGGTGCTGGCGCCTCGAGCAGTCCACAATCCATTCTACAGTTTTGACAACTTTGGAAGCTCTCTCTTCATCCTCTTTCAGATTGTATCTCAGGAAGGGTGGACTGACGTACTGTGGAATGCAATGAGCATCACAGGTGTTGACAAACAGCCACAGCCCTTTTCATCTCAAGCAAACGCCCTATTCTTTCTGGTATTCAACCTTCTCGGCGCAGTCTTTGTCCTGACCTTGTTCGTTTCTGTTTTCATGCGGAATTATACGGAACAAACGGGCGTGGCCTTCTTAACGGCAGAACAACGATCGTGGCTAGAACTGCGCAAGCTTCTGAAACAGATATCTCCTTCCAAGCGGTCTGTCAATAAGGATAACCACAAATTCAAGTCCTGGTGCTATCGCGTGGCTGTAAAAAAGCATGGCAAATGGGCCAGGTTCATCACTGCTTTACTGCTCATCCACCTCGTTCTCCTGGTCCTCGAGTTTTACCCGGAAGTTGCATGGTGGGAGCGGACACGAGACGCACTTTTTCTCTTCCTCACTCTCTTCTACATTGCAAATGTTGTCGTCCGTCTTGTCGGCCTAACCTGGCCTCGATTCCGACGCAGCTCATGGGATTTATACTCCATCGTATCAGTATCGGGAACCTTTATCACGACCCTTCTTGCCCTGATCAACGACAAGAGCATAGTCTTCGCCCAACTTCACAAACTCTTCCTGGTGTCTATCGCCCTGCTCATTATACCCCGCAACAATCAACTCGACCAACTCTTTAAGACTGCAGCAGCAAGTTTGACGTCGATCGGTAATCTGTTGGCTACTTGGTTTATCCTCTTCCTTGTCTATGCCATTGCACTGACTCAGATCTTTGGCCTGACTAAATTCGGGGGTACCCAAACCGGGAATATCAACTTCAGAAGCGTGCCCAAGGCGCTCATTCTTCTATTCCGTATGAGTTGTGGCGAAGGATGGAACCAAATCATGGAGGACTTTGCAACTATGGAGCCTCCATACTGTACACTGGGAGAAAACTTCTATAAGAGCGACTGTGGCAGTGCCGCCTGGGCACGAACATTGCTTATCTCGTGGAACATTCTGAGCATGTATATTTTTGTGTCTCTTTTCGTCTCGCTTATTTTCGAGAGTTTTTCTTATGTCTATCAACGAAGCAGTGGCCTCTATGCGATCAGCAGAGATGAAATCCGTCGTTTCAAACAGGCTTGGTCGACGTTTGACCCGAACGGAACGGGATTCATTTCCAAAGAGGTTTTCCCGAGACTTTTAGGGGTGAGTATCTTTCGTTATGCTGGAAATGCCATGATCAAGATATTAACGCTTTAACTGTAGGAACTGTCTGGCGTGTTTGAAATGCGAATATATGAAGGGGATTTCACCGTCGGCCGCATCCTCGAGGACTGCCGCGTCAATGTTCGCGAGTCTGAAATATCCCATTCTCGGTCTGTTGGCGAACTAGACCTGCAGAAGCTCATGCTCCGTCTCTCCCATCTGCCAGTTGCCGAGATTCGTAAAAGACGTGCTCGCCTCAATGCGTTTTACGAGGAAGTGCTCGTCTCAGCCGACCCTGAACGAGGAATATCTTTCACCTCATGCCTTATGATACTTGCTCATTATAACGTTATCACAGATAGCAAGAGCTTGAGGTAAGCTTCTTCGTCCTCATTCATTTTCACTTTGCTGGGCCAATTAGCTAACGCTTGCTTAGGTTGGAAGAATTCCTTCGACGGCGTGCGCGTCTCCAGAGAGTAGAGGAAGCCGTCCGCCGAAACGTGGTGGTTGGATTCTTCAATACATTGTACTGGTCGAGGCGATTCCGGCAGCGGATTCAGGCTCGCCATGACTCCCGTCTGGTCTCAGTGCCACAGTTCTCAGTGCCCGAGATATACGTTGAGGACGAAGACGGGCCTCTGAATGAGGACCAGTCGAGACGAGCCTCCGAGGACCGCGCGGGATCGCAAGAAGGGTCACCTAGCAGACATCCGCCTCGTGTGGTTCTGCCCAAGATCGAAACCAACATGTTCGGCGACGAGGCCCTTCGGCTCCCATCGCCCACACATTCTGACTGGGGGAATTTCAACCCATCATTCTCCCCTCATCTTAGCGAAGGCCCGTCGTCATCGTTCAGTAGTGCTGGCGCCCATGACGAAGCGGGCCAGGAACATGGCCATCAACGCGGTGACAGCTCCGTCAGCGTACAGAATGTGCTGGATTCCTTCGATCACTCTGTGTGGGGCGAGAGTATCAGACGCAGCTTTACCCGTCGTCGATCGCATGGCTCCGCAGGCGAATAGTCGCGTTTCCCTTACAACTGCCAACAGCCACGATTCTTTCTTCTCTTCTTCCGATCTTTCTTTACCTCTCTTACTTCTTCCGACGTGAGAAAAAAAATATATCAACCCCCTTGTGGATACGCTGTATAATACGGGGAAATGCAGACACGACAGACATGATTCCAACTCGTAGGGGGACCGGAAAACAAAACATACATAAAAGAGTTATTTTTATTCAGCCTATCTAATGCATCTATGAGTCTGCCCTCTGAAGCGGTGAAAAAAGGGAACGAACTCATGGGAGTTTTTTACTTGCGTTATGGATGAGATGTTTTGATTCTTTAGTCCCCCCCCCCTTTTTCTACTCATCTTTTCTTTTCTTGTAAATGATAACGCCAACTTGTTTTATCATTTCGTTCTTGCATTCCTTGCCGTGTTTTACATTGAAAGTTCTTATTGATAATTGGTTGCGGTGACCAAAGTTGGCTAGAGACTCATGGTTTGTTGCTCGTGTTTCCCTGTTGCAGTTACCCATAGACTCCTGTATACAAGTGCAGCGTCCCGTTTAAACACTGTATGTATATATAACCTAACCACCGATAATTCCTAATAAATAATCCAACATCCAACTCGCACAGGCAAGATGATCTAGCGAAGATCAACAGCTCAGGAGCTTTCAAACCGCGGTTCAACAGGTCTTGACTCCCTCTCAAGACAACCCCATCAGACTGGGCCAGATTCCGAACTAGTCGGCTGCAGGTCTGTCTCTCTCGCTGGGGAAAGTGGCTGAGCTGGAGACAAGTCATTTTTAAGTGTATAAACGAAACGAAAAAAAAAAGGGGGTCTTGTCTCCGCGAGAGATAGAGAGAAGCTTGCTGCCATGTATATGAGCTGGGTGATATAGATATATACTAAGTATATCCCAGACAAATAGTCGCACAGCCGCGGCCAATAAACGACCAAGGAAATGCGAAACCCATCCAATGGCAGAGTATTCCGCCCAGGAGAAGAAATCCCACATGGATCGAGGGTTGGAATTGAAACTAAACCGGGGTTTCTTGTACCAGGGCGGGAGTCCTTGTTTTTCTGTGCAGACGAATGTCTTACCTGCACGAAAAAGGTCGACGTAGCAGGCAGGACAAAAGGGATTGACCAAGAGAAGGAGAAGAAGAAGAAGAAGGCCGTTTGGATACGGTGGACAGCCCCCGTAATAGAGCCGTTGAAGTATATAAAATGGATGGATGTCGAGAGAAGAAGAGATGAATAGCTCCACCCGCAAGTATCATTGATCAACGCGCCGCTCGTTTCATCGTCGTTCTTCTTGCATCGTAATTCTTATTCTTCCCTCCCCTGCAAAAGGTTCGATGTCTGCTTCTTCTTCGTCTTCTTCCCTGGGGGAATAATAAAAGTGTTTCTCTGTTTCCTCTGGTTAGCGATCAAAACTGGTTCGACCAGAAAGTCGACGTTTTTGTGCCTTTTTTGCTTTTTCACTCAAC
This sequence comes from Microsporum canis CBS 113480, assembly GCF_000151145.1. Lineage (NCBI taxonomy): Eukaryota > Fungi > Ascomycota > Eurotiomycetes > Onygenales > Arthrodermataceae > Microsporum > Microsporum canis. The sequence goes on from NW_003299168.1 coordinate 301,823, forward strand.
CAGGAAATATAGATAAAAATAATAATTATTCGGCTTGCTCGTCCCTTGCGGTCTCCCTTCGATAGGGCTTCTCCTTCTCTCTCGCCGGGACGCTGAGGTTGCGAGGAGTTGCAGGAGTTGCTTGCTCTGCCCTTTCGACCTTTCCGTCTCGTCTCTCTGTTTCTCTCCCACGGTCGATCCGTCATACAGACACAGACGGTCAGTCCTGGCTCTTCCTTGCGCCGACGGGGTGTTATCGTTCGAGCTGCTGCTGTTCTATATATCAAGTGCCCAGTGCCTTCAGTATAACCTCCGTGTGCATCTCTTGACTTTTGGTCGAATATCCTGGGCAGGCCCGAAACAAAAAGACAAGGCAGCGCCTCTACCTATTTAACAAGACATTGAATACTCCAAGACCAATATACTATACGCCGGAAGAGAGACGGGGGGCCAATACGAACGAAGAAAGGGGGCGTACTCAAAGGCCATTGAGTGTACACATTGATGGCATCTAAACCTGCTGTGCACGACCTGATCAGCCTTTTCGAGGCCATTGAAACCAGCGAGTTCAAGATGGACGAACAGAGACGCAATCCGGGCCAGCTGCTGCCCTCGCCATGGACGGAGATGATGCCGTCGTTGACCATTCCATTCTCGCCCAAGTCGACCGTCGACAGCGAGGTTGACTCTGACCGTCCGTCGCCGTTGACCTCAGCAACCTCCAGTCCAGCATCTTCTCCCACTTCAAGCCCCATCAGTGCCTCTCCACGCCAGAACAGATTCACATCCTCGCTCCGTCGAATCGGCAGCCGAAGCAAGAAGTGCTGCTCGTCATCCTCCCTCGGCCTGGGGACGATCCTACTACGCCGTCGTCCGTCCACTGTCGACCTGGCCCTCACCGAGGAGCGTTATAGGTGCAGTGAGGACTCTGTTGAGAGACGTGGACTCGGCCTGTTGGAACCACGCCCGGTAGACCCCATGCCATTCATGTCGGACGCCCATAACGACTCGAATAACCTGTCGAGGTTCAGCCTCGACCTAAGAGAGCCTTCCATGCTATCACAAACTTCAGCTCGCCAGTCCCCGCGGTTCGTCATGGGAGGAATCGTCGAGGTCATGGAGGGCGCAGCTTAATCTCGATATAATGAATCCCCCTTTTTCGTCTCTTATCCCACGCCGCTGTACAATGCAGTGCTATTGATAAAACGCTTTTATTGCGTTTAGAGCCTACCACCGAAAAAGAGGATGGCCTTGATAATACCCCAGAAATAAAGGTCATCACAGCTTCGAGTTGGTAATGGCAGCTTTTCCTCTGTTCTTTTCTTTTATCATGTTCTTCTGTCCTTATTTTTAATTTATCCTTTTGAAACGTTGTATGATACCAGATATTCATAGGTATAACATTTCCTACCCAAGTGTACGTGTTGTGGAGCATTCTATACTCTCTGCCCCCTTTCTTCATTGTTTATCTCTTTTGGCCTGTGATTATTTTCTAGATACGCCAGCAGACAAACACGCATTAATGCAGAAGTACTTATCGAAAGAAGATGACCCTATTTGATTATGTTTCCCGCTCTACATGCCGTACAAAAGAAGAAAAGAAGTATAGACACATAAACACCCAAGCAATGATATCGCAGATAGAGTAATGCAAACAGCAGGGTATTTCGATGCTAACAAGAAAAGACACGGGCTAGAAAAACAGAGAGACAAGCCAAAATTAAAGGCGGAGGGTATTTCTAACGCCGACACCTATATCCAAGTCCAGAAGAATTTAACGGCAAGAGATAGCGTCACTCTTCATCATCATTAGACGAACCCTCTTCAGAAGACTCTTCGTCAGAGGAAGATTCATCACCCCCGGCCCTCGTTGTTTTGCGTTTCGTCGGCCACAGCTGGCCACGGCAGTTAGATTCCCCGCAGAGACACTTGGTAGCACTAGGGTCGATCTTTTGGTTCTTCTTCTTCCATCGAGGGTGGTAGTCGAAGGTTAGCTCAGTGCCCGCTGGGATGTCGCGGACGGCAAAGAACGCGAGCTGATACACTTTCATGTCGTTTGTCTGGGTCGCGGCAAACATCTTGCAGGTCGGATTACACGAATGGTTCATGAATCTTGTGATGGATCCAAACTTGCGTCCGTCAACGACATAGTTGGCATCCACTCCCTCATAACCCTCATAAAAATCAAGAGAGAAGAGGTAGCTGGAGTGTTTCCTTGTATCAAAGGCTTCCTCCCGAGCATTACTGGTGGTCTTGACAATCACTTCCCCCACGTAGATGTCGATGAATTGGCCCCTTTCAATCGGGTTGGGGGACCGTATCCCAAACCCACGGTTATTCGTCTGAAATATCTCCAGTTCTACTTGACGACCACGATAAACCACGTGGTTCAAGCAATTTGAACCAGAGCAGTTGCACCGAGAGGAACACTCCTGGATCACGGCTGCTCTCTTCTTGATGAATTCAGGCGTCAGAACCCTGCTACCATGTTGGCCATCCTGGTACGGGTTAATCAGCTTATTAGAGTCACTTTCCAGAAACAGACAGCTGCAGTCACGGCCGCATTCGGTACAACCGCATCCGCATAGGAATTCGGGACCAAGCACTTCTACTCCATCATGCAATTTGTATGAATCGATAAAGTCAAAGTTAAAATCGACCCTGTGTGCCATGTTGCGGGCCACAAAGTGAATAGGAGGGCCTTGGATCCGAGAAAGCTTTTGCTTATACAGGGCCTCAAGACGGTCAGACACAGGCTTTCCATCTGCTTGTCTCTTTGGCGGTATATAGCGCTTGGTTGGCCGGGGAATCTCAGCTTTTCGGTCATACTGCTTAAATTTGTTGTACGGTCTCTTTAGCTCCGCCGGGTTATCAACAGAGTAGAAGTAGCTCAACCCATGATGTTCTGCCAGCCTGTGTGATGGGTTTGTGTTAACATCATCAGTGGTTGATAGTGATCTCTTGCGGTTGGCATTTGAACTTGGTGGCTTTTGTAAGGTAATTAGCACTGAGATATTCGAAGATTTTGACCCAGGACGAGAGCTCGAAGTTGACCCGCTAGTAATATGCTGTGATCGAGTAAGAGACGGAGCAGTTGATTTGGGTCTCATAAAAACATTCAAGAGTTGGTTAGACAGAACTTCAGGACTCTATACGTAGTTCCCAAAGCGGTTAGCGCGTCACGAACCGTTGCAATAAAATAAAATAAAAAACAACCGATTAAATCAAAAGATTAGAAACAGCGTCAAACAACAACACAATATCGAGTCTCTACAATATTCTTACTGCCCATCGTATATTTCTGAGCAATAAGATATCGTAAGAGGGTATTTGAGGATTATCCCGGAAGGCATACTGAAGAGGCATCGCGCTCCGACTCGGAGTCCTGAGTTAAGTCAATAACCATTCTCTGACGTTTAACAAGCAGCCCTTCAGTATTGAACAAGAGTAATATAGGCCTTGCCTAACACAGGTCTGTACTCTCTATAGCTCTAGGGTCTTTATTCAACTTCGAAAGAATAGTACAGACTTAAGAGACCCTTAAGACTTCTAAAAGAGGATTATTACTAAAATTTATTAGTTTATAATTTATATATAAAATATAAGAAAGCTAGAAATAATAAGTTTTAACTTACTTTATACTTCTTAGAAGAAGAGAAATAAAAAAGTAATTTTTATTCGTTAAAGGTTGAAGGAATTAAAAAGTACTAGAGTAGAAATAGTTTGTAGTAAAGCAAAAATAAAACCTTCGCTTGATTCGCTTCAGTGTGACTTATATAGCCCTGCTTACTAATCTCCAAATGCTCTAACCTATTTTGGTAATATAAAAAATATAATAAGTATAACAACTGAAATAAATCTTTATAATATAGTATATACTCTAGATATAATTATATTTTAATAAAAATCGAAAAATATTATATTATTGTTAAATTGCTATATAATTTTTATTTTTTTCCTACTGTATCAACGCCGACGACGATCTGATAAATAAATATAGCAATTTATATAAGCGATCGCATGTTTCTTAGGCTCGTAGTCGTTCGAAGTTCGAAAAATTATCCGCTTTTACGTTGCCTAATAGTAATGAATACGAAGCTCGAAAAGACCAAGATTATTCGAAGAGTTGGAAAGGTCTGAAAGAGTAATTAGTAATCACTATCTACAACTCTTGGAGACTATCAGCGTCACTTGAAGCCTGAACAGAGCACAGCGGAGCAGCAAAAGGAAACCTCAGAGACCGAATAAACACAGAAATGACCGATATATAGGTTTAGATTGAATAATAATAATAGAAGTCAGGTCTAGCGGACATAAACGATCTATATATATATCTGTGTGAGAGTGCCGAATGCGGCCTATCGGTCGAACAGACGTCTTGGCGATACGAGCTAAGGATAGCGAGCGCCTCCCAAACACCTGTCTTCTCCTGTCCCAACATCTTCCCTCATAGGTCGAGTTTTCCGCGGTTACCTCGCGCTATAATCATGTCACGTGATTAAACTCGAGGCAACGAAATCGTTGATTGATTAATAATACGTTTATGTATTAATGTCTCTCAGTTCTTTTGAGATATTGAGCCTCAGGGCGGTAATACCATCCAGTTAGCCATCACCTTAACTTAACTGTTATGACATTGGTGTTTCCTTTCTCAACAAGAATAATATTCAGCTCGAAAAGTTCATCCCCAAGATCTTCCTAATATCACGTACCAACTAGGGCAGCATCTCTCCTATATGGACACCAAGCACTATTTATTGTCCTTTAGCTCTGTTCTCGTATATGGGTATCTTATAGGCCATGTCATCTGTTGTCGCACGGGTAACAGGTTGAATTTCAGCCCCAGCTCTCGTTATTTGATAATGGGCAAATGGATATTTGAGCCTTTGGAGATACTTTTATCGCAAGAAGAAGACGAAAAAGGCGGAAAAGAGAGGGGAGCCTTGGGTTTATATACACAACGCTAGCGTTCTGCCAAGACTTAGTATTATTTAAGTCACGTGATATACCAAAGGATCATTCGGGCAGTGTCAGTCTATATTACCAAAGGTCGAGTGCAACAGCCAATAATATCACATATACCACTTGACGAAATGTCATACACAGTAACAGTGGATTCTTTGAGCTGAAGCCAAAAGTACTTATGAGAACGCAGCAGCGTGTCCCCTTATTTAGGTTGGTGCCATGCAACAGAGCATCTGCCTTGCCCACGGCTCCATCTTTGGTCGAGTGGCATATGCTGCATCATCTATACCTGCCATTACAGTTGGGCGCAATCTTCAAGAAGCAATACAACTCTGTCTGACCGTAGTAAGCTCTCTCCAGCCTTCTTCATAATGGAACAGTATATACACGATGTCGCACCATCATAATACCAGTGTAACTAATCTCACTCTATGAAAGGGGGCTGGGGGTCTATAATCATGTCTGAACCATGGGCCTATTGCTCAAGAAGAATGCCTCCTTTAGGATCATTCTTAGTATGACACATTTACCTTGACTCATGGCCTTGATATATATATAGAAATATCTTCCAAGTCTCTCACATCCAACAATTTTCCGATTCACTCTCTACGGAGTAATGGAGCGCCTTTCACTAGTACTAGTGAATTCTTCTATATATTCCAGTCACTCGGTTACCATGGAGCTACCAAAAATACCACTGGGTATCACTTCTAACCTTCCTCTGCGACACAAACATTCTCCATATTTACCCGGAGAAACTAGAGAAAAATACTCTGGAGTTATTAGCACTGTATTAAATATATCACAGTTGCCCCGTGGATGTTCAGTTTCAGAGTTTCTTAAACAGAAGTCTTGAAGTACTAATGGCGGGGCTTGACTACTATGAAGAATACCAGAAGGGCCTCCGCCACGCTCTAAGCTGGAAGGACCTCGCAGAGGAAGAGTATTACACCGAGCCTACAACTCTTGACCAGCAATATATACCGGTCTTTCAAGAGCTACAGACTATAAAGAGACAGAGTAGAACAGTAGCTCATATTGAAGAAGAGCTCGGGCTTAAACTAATGGACAGATATATAAACATGAGTCAAACGCCGACTTCATGGAGAGGGGGTGTGTAGCTACTATAGCTACACGAGCTATTGGAACTTCCTCTCTTAGAGATAACCACAGATCTTGACTAGGAAGAAGTTAGAACGAACGTTATCAACTATCTGGAAGCAAAAATGGAATCTAACGGGGAAACGGTAGTTTGGTGTCATCTCACTGGCGCATGGTACACGGCCAAATATGTTAGAGCAGCCAATCTAGTTCCAAAAACCCCGAGAGGTGATGAACTAAAGCACCTCTTTGGAGTAGGGGAAGTTTTTCTAGAGGACCCAAGGAATGGTAAGTAAAGTGCAGCATTTAATATAGTATTGAGCTAATTATTTATAGGCATCACCCTTTGGAGGACCCTTGAGCAAGGACTAGATAATGGCACTATTGCTATTATCCTGGTATTTCCTACAGATGAAGTGGAGCTAACGAGATGGAAATGCATTCTCGTTAACTAGGCGTTAAGAGAGCAGAGTTGGACGACGTTTATGGGTGAGTCTTACAAATGGAAGGTAAGATCTATCATCACCTTCAAATATTCTGAAGATGGTTTTTACTCCAGTACCTAATGACTCGAATAGGAACTGGGCGGCAAAGAGCTTACATTCCTTACCGACAATCGCCCCGCTAAGAGGTATTGTCAGAATCTGCCATTCGGCCAAAAGGGCGAGCCCGCACCAATTGGCGGCAGAGAGACTGGTTATATTTGACAGATATTTGTCCTTCCATTTCGCGATCACATCCCTATACGCAAAGAAGAGAGGTGACACTCAATGGGTAGAAAATATCGAAAGCCGCAAGATTCTATGGGCATCAATGGGGCCATACCTTGCAGTCTCTCTTGGGAGGGATATTTCCGGCCTCGAACTACCCAATGAATTTATCATGGGGAAAACATTCGACTTGCCAGCACCCGCCCCTGAAAATGACCTTGCGCTGGCTGCTAGTTTACGAGCAGCGATGATACGCTCGACACGAGCTGCAGATGAGGGCAATGGAAGATGATACTGATATCAAAGATAAGGAGTAGTTCCAAGCTTTGAACATGGAGTTACGCAGCCCTTTGAGCACCTCATAGTAAAACGCTCTAGTACAATATTACGTCTTTATATCTTGAATTATATATACAATGAAGTTAAAATTGTGTTTGATCTATATTTAATAGCAGATCTATCGGAAGGTATCAGGTAAATGGCAACAGAAGGGCTAGATATTAAGCATCACTTTGGGGTTGAAACCTTCATAGCCTGGTATTCACTCACCAGCAACCACAAAGGATCCTACACTAATAATCATGGGATTAGAGATAGTGTATAATGCTTTTATTTTATCAATTCCCTCCGTACTAGGAATATCGATCCATGGCAGCATATTATACTTGTGGCTCATTAACGAGACCATCGCAAATTTGGCGAAACAGGACGGAAGAAAAGCTCACTTTCGCAAAATCGGCAACGGTTCCATTGCCATCCTTAGAAATGATAAAGTTACCTGGATAGATATTAGGATTGAATAAATAGTAGAGAGCTTGCAAGTATGGGGTGTGGGATGTTCACCCATAGATGTATCTTGTATTGGCGAATATCTAAAGGTTGAGGCTATGAATTGATCAAAGCCACACGCTCAAGTGGTTTCTGACTTTGAAAGGTAGAGCAATGTTTACCAAAGGGACGAAAAGGTCTTAGGGGAAACGTTGGACAGTTAATGCGGATCAAATAGTTATAGATCAATACTTCACTTCAATGTAGCTATTTGAGAGTCTCAGTCAAATGTTGGCAAACTTCAAAGTAACACTATGTATAAGAATGAAACAAAGACTTAGCTATATCAAAACAGCAGACTGAGTATTATGCTAGTAATCATCCTGGACAATTGGACCATAGTTATGGAGCTAAGTCCTTGGTCAACAAGACAGCGAGAATTGGTTCCTTTGTGAATCTACGGCTGCGGACTATTCATAGCTTACAGTTTTAGGTAAGAATAAGTATATCCCCCTTTTAACTCTTGATATGAGTTCCTGAATAGGTTGATGCCATGGACCATCACACCACCTAAAGCCATATACCTGCTGTAGATTTCAAGTTCAATCTTGGATACCACCCCATTCTTCCTCATCATCCGAGCCATCTTCGGGCTTCTCTGGCTCCCTTACACCCCATGAAATCAACCTTTCATCAGCAAGGGTTTCCTTCGCCCTAGTTCTAACTGTTTTATTCGGACTTTTCGACTCCAGCCTCTCAATTGGCCGTAATAGCAACTCCATCGGAACGCCCTCCTTTAGCTTCGTAGCGGCTGGTTCCTCATCGTCGCCGGCACTAGACTCGTCGGGCTTGGTGGCGCATTTCTCCAGTTCATCTAGCCAGATATCCATGAGATGGTAGCGTATTCCATCAGGGCCCTTTGGCATCTTAATCGACGCCCCGTTCTCGTCCTTGCCGTGGCCAGAGTCTTCCCTAGATGGTCCGGAGTCAAAGATCAGTGGGCTTAGCGGGCCGTCTTCAAGCATGTCGAGGTAAGCTTCTAGTTCAGGCCATTCACTCTCCTGCTGTACCTGTACCGCCGTTGTACTAGATGTCTTGCGCCTGGAGTTTGAACCGTCGTTCTTTTCACTATCCACATCATCTCTCTTCCTTTTATTCTTTATTTTCTGATTCTCGCTGCTTCCTGTTCCTGGCTGGCGTTTGCTTTTGCCTCCCCGCTTAAGGTAGTATTCGAATGAAACGCCGACATAACATCTTATTAGGAATAGATATTTATCCAAACGTAGTCGGTCCAGAGAGTGAAAGTCGCGTGACATTGTTATCCAAAATGCCCGGAGGAACGGCAAGACCATCTGCTCTGGTAGGGAGGGGACTAGAGTATATGAGAGAGAACGGGCGAGGGCTTGTTGTATGAGAGGTTTATCGGAGTGGTAGAAGCCTGGATTGGACTGTTAACATGTGTATATGATAGCAAGCGAACCGATACGTACAGTAAAATAATCCTTTCCATATTTTCAAGAGATCCAAGAGTTTCAAGTCCCGCCTACTCCTTAGAAAGGCCGTTAGCGATTCCACTGCTTTATCCCGGGTTTTCTTTTCTTCAACATAGAGTCAGCGAGAGCTCGATAAAAGAATATATAGCACCGAAGACACTTACCACTTGAAGCCAGCTCCCGTATGAATGGGGACTGCTGTAGATCCATGGTGGCGGGGTCGTCACACTCAATTGTAACTGTGGTGTATTGCGTAAGCGAAATAGTTTGCTTCTAGATCAATTGTAGAAATAGATGAAGCTCTCTAGAAGCATTTCCGGTCGTGGTTTGCTCTATGCGAAAAGTTCGCTAGAATTGAATCTTTGAATCTTTGAGTATTTTTTTATTTTGCAGCGACTTTTCTTGTTTGTCTTGTTTGCATCGAGTACAAAATATACGTTTGATGCTGAAAAGCTATAGATATATACCTAGCTAATCAATTTATATTCAGCAGTGGATATGGTAGGTAAATAATGATTCATGTAGTCGATTAAAGAAGGAGTAGTAACGTATATACAGATAGATGGACAAAAGCAAGGGGCCAGCTATATACCAAAAGAAGAGCAGTGAAAAGGCGACTCCTAGGACGCCAGGGCTTGCAGAGAATCGAAAAAGATGTAAAAGGGTTCCTAATACTCCAGGTAAGGGAGGGGAGACTCCGGTGAACGCCGTTGCAAGTCAAGAAACGATTTATTAGTGTGTCGTGAGAGGTTGGTAGGTGATAGCGTTTGGTGGTAGAGCGTAGGCCCGGCCAGGGCGTGAAGGCTCGCGTTCGAGGTACTGATTATTGAGAAACGGTCCAGAGGCAGAAGCAGGTTGTGAAGACCCTTTTTTAAGGCCTTTGCTTTGGATATCTAACGTAGGCGTTGACGACGTTGCCTTCTTTCCAGCCCTGGGCAAGCAGCGTGTGGCTCTCCCTGAAGAACTTGCCCAGATATACGATCTGGATCCGCGTACTGGTAGGGAGCTATTGAACAGGTTAGCAGTGGCCAGCAGCGACCTTTGCGGCCATGGAAAAACATACTCCTGCTTCGACCTGGATTCTTCGAGCGAGAGCAGCGACGGTCTGCTCCTTGCCGATGCTGACGACGACATCTGGACCACCACGATCACTGAGCCGGGCGGTGACCTTGATCAAATCCCGTTCGTTCCACTTCCCTTTCTCTTCGCGCCTTCGTTCCTTTTCCTTGTCCAGCAGGTCGTCAGACGAGCTGCTGCCCATCACCAGCTTGGTCGTAGACGTCTCATCGTCCGCTGGATCCAAGTCGGCGCCGGCATCGAACTTGAAGCTCTCCTCGGTAGCATCGTCGTCAGCCAGGTTCACAGGATCCGAGACTATGGCTTCTGGAAACTTGTACAGCGCTCCGCTCTCGTCGTAGCACCCTTCGCAGACATCCCCCGTCGGCACAGTGATGCCCGCTGCGTCGATGATGCCCTGGGCCGTCGAAACGTCGCCTTCTCGCAGGAGGGAGAGGGCGGTGGACAGCGCAGCCCATATCTCTGGTCGACCGGCGACTCGAGTGTCGAAAAAGACCTGTCGTTCTCTATCTATCGTCGCCCGGGTCCAGATGCGGCGTTTGCTCTTCCAGACGTGCTGGCGGATAGGCTGGTTGAAGTGTTCGTTCAGCGGTATGGCGCCTCGCCTGGCAGCTGAGCGTGACGGGCGGCGAGAGGTCGCCGTCGATGCGCCAGACGGTGAAGGGGCGCGGTGCAGCGGCGGTTCAGCCTGGCCGTGGCCGTGATCGTGGCCGTTGATCTGGTGAGAAGAGTCACCATGCTGACCGGCCGTAGAGCCTGGATACGGCGAGCTGACGGCGTCTCGAGAGAAGCAGCACCCCTACAGCGACATGTTAGCCCGTCATCGCCCAACAGCGTCATCGTCTGTATACACCAGAGAGCAGCGCGCTATGGAGGACTCTGCGAACATGCTGGACACTACCCCACAGCCCGTAGCAAGATGCGACAAACGACAGCTTTCTTAACGGTATTGCGTCTGCCCAGACGAAAGCGAAGAGAAGATGAAACGGTCTCTATAACTCACCATTGCTCATCGTGTGGTTGTATGAGTCGAACTGGGGGTTCAAGAAGAGATCGCAGGGATGGCCTGGGGAAGAAGAGGAGTTTTTGACCGGAAAAAGTGATGCAGCTATTTTTATTTACATAAAATATGCTTGTCGATATTTATTTATTATTTATTTATAGCTTTTTGGGTCGCTTTTTTTTTTTTTTTTTTAAGCTAAGCTTGTCGTTGATATTCTGGTTGGTTGAGATGGAAGAAGAAACCATGCAAGGGTTGATGAAACTCGAGGATTTGACCCTTTTGACTATTGGATTATATCTTTCGATGCCGTCGGGGTGATAGAGACGACGTTCCAGGGCGCCAGACGGGCGATATCAAGTATCGAGCCATCAAGTATCAACCCTTGCCAGAGCAGCCCGGACGAAGGGCGTCGACATCCCCGTATTGCAGGGTATTATTAATGTACATATATACATCTGCTATGTATACGTATATCGACGAGGGAGATATCTACTCCAACTCTGCTGGTGGCAGCTCGGTTAGGTCTGCGGCCTCAGGGGCATCTATCAATAGGATGGCCACACGTAGACGGGCCAGCCACATCGAGCGTCGACCGAGAGATGCCCGATAGGAGAAGACATCACTCGTCCTCGTCATCGCTGCCAAAGATGGCTCTGAACACCGCCTCGCCGGGCCTCTCGCCTTCGAGTGCCTCGTTGCGATCTGGGTTGACCGCCGCCGGCTCCACGGCCTGCGTCTCCGGCTCCCCAGCCGGCACGGTCGAGCCGGGCGGGTGTATCTTCCGCCCTGATTCCATCATCAGTTGATGCATCGTTTCTTTGGAAACAAGCTCTGGTGGCGGCTCTGCAGGGTTCTCGAGGCCTGCAAGATCAGCTAACAGGCCTGCTCCACCGGCGGAAGAAGAGCCGTCCTGTCTGGCGCTGGCAGGAACCCGAACGTTGAACCGTTTGCAGAGCAGCCTGACCGGCACAAACGGTCGATGGAGACGGGTCATGGGGCCGTACATCCCAAGCTTAGCAGCTGACTCTGTTGGGTCCTCCGGTTTGGCTTCGGGCCTTGTTAACAGAGGGTTGGTAGAGTTGCTGCTGCTGCTGCCGGCCGTGGTGGTGGTGGAGGAGGTGAAACGAGAGGCCATCAGGCCGGATATGGGCTTGAATACTTCGGCAGCGCGGGCGAACTCGCGCAGTTCGGTGATCCATTCGTCTGTCGAAGAGCCTGGGAGACGGTCTGGCAGTCGATCGGTCACGATGCCGGCTCGAACCTCGAGGAACGACCTGTAGCGGCTGCGTTTGCCCTCGTCTTCTGCGTACGGCATCCAGCCGCTGGCTCCTCGGCTGAGGGCCTGCAGGGCAGCCTCCTTGTCCAGCGGAGGGATCAGGTCCCAGATATCCTTTCGTTTCTGGCTGTCTGATGCCTCGAACCCCTTGGGCGCCTTTTCGCCCAGCGCGGGTGGAAGGTCGGTCCGTCCGGTCGCGAGGGCGATCCTCTCACGGGCTTCGGGTGTCATGTAGTCGAATACTGACTTGCCCGGCAGCTGAGTCTCGCCCAGAAGTGCAGCTCTGGCCTTGGGGTCGAGCGTCGACGCCTTTGCAGCCTCGGCCAGCGAGATCTGCTTGGCTGCTGGGTTGGAGGAAGCTGTCTTTGCAGGCACCCAGCCCTCCGGCACCTTGGGGGGATCGTACCGTTTGTTCTGGGGAGTGAGATCGGCCTGAACGCTGAGGATGAACCCGTCCAGCGGCAGTCGTCCGTCATGACACCTCCTGAAGCTGCTTGGCTTCTCCTTTCCGGCGGCAGCTTTCTTTGAGATGAAGACGGGCTTGCTGTCCAGTAGCGGGTTCGACGACCGGATTGCCGGCCTGGACGTGTCCGCCCGTTTGGCCTTGGAGCTCTTCTTTGACGGTTCGATGACTCTGCTGTAGGAGATGCTGGGTCCGATCTCGTAGGGGTCCTCGTCGTCCGACCCGGTATCATTCAGCACTCCAACGCCAAACCCGCCTAGCCGCCGCTTGGGCATCTTCTTCTCATGTATAGACGGTTTAGATAGAGCCATATTATTGCGTTCAGGCTTGCTGTCCAGCCTCTGCTCCCCCTCGTAGCCGACACCCTTGCGGTCATGCTTGTCCACAAACGATATCAAGGCCGTATTCTCTGGCGCAAAGAGATATGTTTGACCGTTATCATCATCTCCACCATCCTGGTCGTCCAGCTTAGCCCTCCTTCTCACTTTGGGCCCGATCCCCTGCCCTTCCTTCCACCCCATCCGCTTCAGCAGTCGGACGCCAACCGTATCCCCTGTAGAACCGAACAGATCGACCAGTCCTGTATCCCTGATCGCATCCGTAGCCGTAGACCCAATGCCATCGAACTGGGTAGAAGTCTGAAGCACCCTCGCCTCCTCTGCCTCCCTCAGGTCCTCCTCGTCCATAAAGTCCTCTGGCCGCTGCTGCTGCTGCTTGTCCTTGCTGTCCTTGGCCCGGTTCTTGCGAGACGAGACGAACGTCGACGGCGTCCATCCCTCCTTGGACCCAACCGTGTTGAAATACCTATCCTCGCTTTAGTTCTCCTGCTTCGAAAGGGATAAAGTCGACGCCATTGGGGGGGGTAGCTCACCCAGCGCTGAACCCACCGGTGAAAGCGCCGTGCAGACGCTTCCGGCCCCTCTCGTCCCTTACTTCCTGCTTCCACAGCGGCACGTAGGAACCGTCGTCTCGCGCATCAGGGTCGTCTGGGGGCAACGGGGTGCCGTAGAAGACGAAGGGAGATCCGGGGTGATCGTCTTCATATGCGGCGCGGGACCGCTTGTACGCCATCCTGGGGTGTGTCTCGCGGACAAAACGATCAGGCCGACCGTCTGAGGCTTATAGACTTCAAACAGAGTGATACTGTCGTGGCTGATACCGGCTTTATGCTCGATTGAATATGCCCTGCCATCCGGTCAGCTTTGCGCCGTGAGAAACCCTCCAACGAGCCACTTACCTGTCTAGCAGTCGAGCATGGCTCGTCACCTGCGTCTCTCTCACTCGCTCACCCCGTCGAGTCTCTTCTTGAACCGTAGAATACCACCTCGCCGTCGCCAGTCGCAAGATCTCTTCATGTGCCGCCGTCACGTTAAGGAAAGACAAAGACTATGCAAAAACACTTATAAAACCGCCGCAGCGCCTCATAAAAAAGAAGTACTTCTGCATACCTTGAATCGTTTCTTATTATCATCAGTTAATAAATCTATACGAACGCAAGTCTTATTAGAAATATTATTCCTGCTTGCTTGCCAGGTTTAAAATCCGCGTTACAAAAACAAACATTTTCATAGCAAGAAAAAAAAAAAGGTCGAAACTTCACCAACTTCATCAAATCAACAACCACCGAGCATCGCCACGTCGATGCCAGCAAGACGCAGCACAGCCTGAGACGAGACGGGCTCGCATTCTCAGTCGTTCTTCTTCCGCTCTCTTCTTGCTGCCCGCCCGCCCGGGGATTGTTCTCGATGTCAACCGCCTCGTCCTGACCTGGCCGCCCGCCACGCCTCAAACCACCAGCCTACGAGTTACCAGCCTCTCTTTGCCTCCCCCCTCCCTTCATTTAAAAGAAGACGAAGACGAAGAAGAAGAAGAAAAGAAAGGAAGAGAGCTCCATCAGGGAAAGATACAGCAGCCGGTGATAACGGTTGGACTGAGATCATACTGAAAAGAAAGAAGAAGAAAAACCTGCTGCCGGCCATGTCCACCGCGGCCCCCTCTACGCCAACCGCCGTGCGCAGTCCAACCTCCTACAGGAACCCGCCAGGAGACGCCAGCTCGCCGTCCAGGACGCAGAGTGCCAGTGGACGTCCGCATCAGAGGTCTTCTCACAGCCGGACCGGCTCCAGGTCCTATTCCCAGGAACCCAGTGGTGGCCATACACGCACCCCGAGCAATGCTCGACGGGACTACGACCCTCCTCAGCCTTCTACAGCCTCTCGACCCAGCACCACCGGCCGGAGCTCGTCCAAGGACCGGCCACGAGAGGCCTCTGCGTCGTATCGGCCTGACCCTGCTCGCACCCATCGTCGCACCCCGTCCAGGCCTACGAACGGCGACGTCGTCGACATGGCTCGCTCAAACCCGCCCGAGGGCGCGTCGCATCCTGCCAATGCCCATCATGCCTCCAATGGTGCCTCCCTAGCTGCCCAGCCAAAGAGACGCACCACGATCACCACGCCGTCTGGACAGTGGGCACTTGGCAAGACAATCGGCGCTGGAAGCATGGGCAAAGTCAAGCTCGCAAAGAACCTCGAAACCGGTGAACAGGTGTGCCCTCCATTACTTTTTTCTTCTTCTTCTTTATTTGTATCGATTCTAATTGATTAGGTTGCGGTGAAAATTATCCCTCGTCACACCAATGACGAGCAACGGAGTAGCCGAGAGAATGAAAGGGCGGACCGTTCTAAGGAGATACGGACCGCAAGGGAGGCTGCCATTGTCACCCTCTTGAATCATCCGTACGTCTGTGGCATGCGGGATGTCGTTCGCACCAACTATCACTGGTACATGCTCTTTGAGTATGTCAACGGCGGCCAGATGCTCGACTACATAATATCCCATGGCAAGCTAAAGGAAAAGCAAGCACGCAAGTTTGCCCGTCAGATCGCAAGCGCACTGGACTACTGCCACCGAAACAACATCGTTCACAGGGATCTCAAAATAGAGAACATCCTCATCAGCAAGACGGGTGATATCAAAATAATCGACTTTGGTCTCAGCAATCTCTTCTCTCCCAAGGGGCAGCTAAAGACCTTTTGTGGCAGTCTCTACTTTGCCGCTCCCGAATTGCTGCAGGCTCGCCAGTACACCGGGCCGGAAGTCGACGTCTGGAGTTTCGGTATCGTGCTCTACGTCCTCGTCTGCGGCAAGGTTCCGTTTGATGACCAGAGCATGCCTCAGCTCCACGCAAAGATCAAGAAGGGTGTCGTCGAGTATCCGCCTGGTCTCTCTTCTGGTCAGTTCTTATCTCTACTATAACACACTCATCGTTTACTTACCAGTTCCAACAGACTGCCGTAACATCATCTCCCGAATGCTGGTCACCGACCCAAAGCAACGAGCCTGTTTAGCTGAAATCATGCAACACCCTTGGATGACCAAGGGATACAGCGGAGTGCCAGAAAACTATCTCCCTCAACGTGAGCCGATGAAGCTACCCCTGGATCAGGAAGTCGTTCAGAAGATGACCGGCTTCGACTTTGGTCCCCCGGAATTCATCACTTCGCAGCTCACCAAGATCGTTGAATCTGATGAGTATCAACTCGCCGTCCGAAGTAGCGCGAAGGAACAGCAACAACATAGCCTTAATGCTTCAAGTGAGAAGCGACGAGGTGTTTTCGATTTCTATAAGCGCCGTAACTCCATGAGCAAAGACAACCTGACCATGACCCCTTCGTTTGAGGCCATGCACTCTTTTGGTGACCCTGCCTGCGGGTTCCACCCACTCATCTCAGTTTACAATCTTGTCAAGGAAAAGCAAGATCGAGAAAACCCTCAACTGCACCCGGCCGGTCTTCCTGGCCCGGCTGACGTTGCACTGAGACAGCCAGATCTCCCCATGCCTGAAGCTGCGTATACTAATCAAAATGCCTTCGAAGTCCCTGGGGAGAAAGAAACAGGAGGAAGGTCTCGTCCACGGGCTAGGACACGCGGAGATGATGACCTGACCGAAGGAGTCAAGAACTTGACCGTGGCGAAGCCGCCTGCGCAGCAGACAGTGTCACCAACCATCGTAACTCCACCCGCTGACACTGCTCCGCCAAAGAAGGAGAGTGCAGCAGCTGGCTTATTGAGGCGTTTCAGCACCAGAAGGACCCGAGATAGGGGCCGCGAGACGGAGAGAGAAAGGCACCAACAACCTATGGCTGCACATGCACACTTTGCCGAAGACCTTCTCGCACCGAGAAAGAGCTTCAGTGTACGAAGGACCAGGCGTGGGGAGGCAGCTCCTGGAAATCTGCACCCTAGTGGAAGTCATTCCCAGTACCCTGATATCCCTCATGGATCAAATTCCGGACTGTCGCCTTCCCGCGTCAACAATTTCCTCGCCAGGTCAACAAGTGTGAACTCGGGAGAAAATCGTATCCGAAGAAGCAATAGGAGAGGCCCCTCAGGCTATCTCTCATCGGCGCCCAACGAGCCAGGTTTGGCAAGCAAGTCAGACCAATCTAATCTACACGTCCAACGGACCACCAAACCCAGTGAACAGGCCACCGAGCTTAAGAACACCTATCCTCCTCAAGCTAGGACCAAATCACTAGGCCATGCGAGACACGAGAGCATCCAAGCCCGCCGCGCTCGCCGTGAGGAAGCAAAGGAAGCCCAGGTACCCGAGGAGACTGACAATGAGGTCCTTGAAGGCCCAAACGCCGTGTCAGGCACGGGCGAAGACCTTTCAAAGCCCGTCTATCTCAAGGGCCTATTCAGCGTATCTACCACCAGCAGCAAACCCCTTCAGTTCATCCGCTCCGATATCATCCGTGTTCTCAAACAGCTGGGGGTCGAATACGTTGAAATAAAAGGTGGTTTCAGCTGCCGTCACGCCCCAAGCATTGACCTCAACCGTGTCGTTGACGCCAACCCTCCAAGCCCAGAGAGACAAGGCCCAGTTTCAGGCCATCGTCGCCGAATCAGCTTTGCTGGTCTCCGGGCGCATGCAACCGCCGAAGAAACGCAAGATCACAAAGCGTCCCCTTCGACCAAGGCGTCACGCCGTAGCCAGCGTGCCCCTGATCAAAGCTTCATCACCAATTCTGAGGGGTCAGATGAATATGTTGCTCCTCGGGACAGCACTGCCGGCGGAGAGCGCGTGGTAGGCGAAACAACTACAAAGGTCCAAACTGATACCGGCGCAAACCTCATCCTGCGCTTTGAGATCGTCATCGTCAAAGTACCTCTCTTCTCGCTACACGGTATCCAATTCAAGAAAGTATCCGGCGGTATGTGGCAGTATCGGGAAATGGCAAAGAAAATCCTAGATAACCTCAGGCTATAACGCTCGCTCCCATTTGACTATCTATACATCACACACTTACGGCTATGCCCCTTTTCTTTCCCTTTCCCTCCCTCTTCCCTACCCTGTTCAATAATATGAGAATATATCTCAACCATCGGTGGCCCTCTCTTTTGCTTCTCACTTGCTCCCTCCCTTCTTTTCCTACCTAACCCCTGTGACTTTATATGTTAATTGTGTCTAATCTCCTGCGCTGTCCTCCCATATCGCCTCTAATGGTCTTAATACTGTTGTTCTACTCTAATTCAAGCATCAAGTTAATGCCTCACGTCATCATCTTTCAAATTGATTGTCCTTGTCCTTGTTTTATTTATTTTATGGAGTATACGCATCGCCATGGCTTCTTCCTCACCCATCCACCCTTTCCTACATTCTACATTGTACGCATCAGTCTGCCTGTCTTCCTATATCCCTTCGTCCGGTCCGCCCCTGCGTCTGACTCCTGACTCCGCATTTTCCTCCCACCAAACAAGCATCCCTTGCCTTACCGTTTCTTCAACCTCATTCATCCCTCCCATATACCTGTCTTGAGAACGGCGTAGTAAATTAAATCCCTTTCCTGGCCTTATTTCTTCACCGAGTAAATAGTTTCAATTCTTTTTTTTGGCGGGTTGAACTCCCCTATCTAGTGTTTCATTTTATATTATTTTAATCCATGTTGTATGAAATTGTTTGCTTGTGTAAATAATACTACCGCGTCTGTTGATATCTTAAGCATTTACGGAATGGAGTATATACGGAAGATGCTTTCTACCGTTCGTCAACTAGTACGTTGATGCTTTGGCCTTGGAGAATATTTTCATCCAGTGGTATGGGATCGGCTTATTATACGTGTAGGAACCGTTGGTCTTAGGTATGAATTTAAGGCTGGAAATGATCAAGGAATATCCCGTTACTATAGGGACAATAAAGTACTTACTCATTTTAAAATATTCAACGGCCGCTACAGCTACTTCGTGGTACAGGGGAAACCCGAGAAAGCACTAGAGAGAATATGAATATCCATAATTGCATATTCAATGCTGAGGGGGATATATATATATTTATGCAGCCATGGCAATCCGAGCCCCAACCAGAACGCCAGGTCTAAGAAGAAAATGCAAAACAAAAGAGCTTAGGGTAAGCCAGGACAAGACCCTCGAACCAAAAGACCAGGGCAAGGGACAGGTATATAAATACAACAGTAATGATGTGGAAAAAAAAGTGCAACGTGGGTAATCCAAAACGGTTGAGGAAAAGAGATACTGCGTATGCGTCTTTAGGATCCCTTGCCGGTTTCATACTTGTAGCCGGACCGGGAGATCACCGTGCCGAGACCCCTATGAACCTCAGCCTGGAATGGTTCGTAGGGGATCTGTTCCCCATCGATGCTGATGTAGCCATCTTCCTGGTTGCGGGGGGTGATCCTGAATGCTGATATTTTTAGTGCATGCACGTCGGGCAAGTCGAAGAGCTCCCCGTCATCCAGTGCGCCCAGCATCTGTATCGCAGTTAATCGGCTGATATCACCTCGGATCATGATGACGTCTAAGAAACCATCGTTTGGAAGCGAGGCGGGGAAGAAGTTGGCATCTTGAGCCATGAACGCCATCTTCCCAGAGTAGAAATTGCCGAGTTTATCATGCGAAATTCTCATCCAATCGTCTGGGATAGGGTCTGTTGCGAGGCCATATTTGAGAGGCGGAAGGCCGCCCGATGCCGGTACCTCTTCGCGGGGTTCTGTGTTGGACTTATTCTGCACAATGGCATTGTAGTGTTCTTTGATGTGTTTCTTGTCGTCAATCTCAACCTTGAGCGCCACATCGCATGGATATACCGTGTTACCGAACAACCTTACTAAGAAGCCGAATGTGAAACGAGCAGGCCCCATCCACCTAAGGTTGTCTGTACCCAAATCTGAGTCTGCAATGATGCCAAAGGCCTGAGAGAGGAAAGAGAGGGTTCGTCGTTGTCCGTGGCTGATCGACACAAGGTCAAGGGGAGTGCGCAAGCCTTTGATGATGCAAAGCGCAGCCATGCTAGGCCCTGCTGTGCCGTTGAGATTCCGGCTCATCGCATTGCCAGAGCCGCAGGGAATGTGGGCAACGGCCAGTTTCGCAAGGGCTTCGCCTGCGTTCTCCTTCTTGCCCAGGCCGTTGAATATTTCGAAGATTACGCCGTCACCGGAACAGGCGGCAATGACATCCCATGCGTCTACATCGAGTTTCTCGGCAATGTCAACGGCATGGCCAGAGTATTCCGTTTTCTGTGTGTCGATTACACACTTGGCTGCTTCGAATATCGGTTCGACTTCCTTGTTGTATATCTTGGATGCGTTCCCTTTCCCGCCAAACGGGTTTACCAGCACCTTTATCCGCTTTTTCTTCTGTGCCTCTCCATATGATAAATCCAGTAATGTTGACACCCATGTCTCCGCCTTCGAAAGCTGTGTGCGTTCGACACTGTAGCAGATCGTTGCAAGGCCGACGTCATGTTTATTTCGAGGGTTGGCGTACTTGATATTGAGATGGTTATCCGATATGTCAGCCCAGAGGATATTGAAGTAAGGAATAGATCGTGTAGTTCGTGCAACGCCTAGAAGGGATAGGGATGTCAGGAATTATCCGTTTGCCATGCCTCTGGTCGTGAACGGAACGAGAGAGGAATCAGTTCATACGTGGAGTAGATATCACGCCGCAGCAGCTTCGACTAGATTTATTATTATGGCCATCGTCTTCAACAGACAAAGGGGCCACGGCATCATGTTATTAAACTGATAAATTCAAGATATATGGCGATATATGGCAGAGAGGAAGGGTTGGCAGAACCAGGGTCATCCTTACCTTGGACGACGAGAGATTCTGCAGCCAGAGTCAACGTGGCGTTCACCCCGACTGGCAGAACGGCGGTCCCATCTCGAGGAGCCTGCATCTCTGCGTCTTGTCCTCTATCACTGTCTGCAGAACCTGGGAAGAAGCGGCTGAAAGTCATGGCTTAAGCTTTGGGAGGTTCAACTTGGCACATTGCTGGAGCATCCAGCGGAGGTAGGACGTGTGGAAAAGACGGGCCAGTGGCAGATAGTTTCGATGGCTGGCTGTTCCACGCTTCCTCTCAAGCCAACGGGAGCTCCGTGGAGTCTTGTATATATGTGTATGGAGAACCGCCGCAAGAAGTTGTCTTTTTAAGGGTGAATCACGATGGCGATTATCTGCACGCGTTTATAGATCATCTGCCGAGGTTGAAGGGAGACGCGCATGCGGGTAACTTGCCGGTGGATTCTGCGTAGTTCTGGAGTTCTGGTTCCAGCCTGCACTATTCCATGATGTCAAGTGTTATAGATATTCATCAGCCAACTTTTACCACTGATGAAGCGTTTGTTGTTTCTCTCTCTTTTTTCTGGTCCTTTTTTTCTCTCTAGCAAGAAAAAGAGAAAGAAGTTTCTGGCAGGCCGAGTCACATGACAGCATTTGATCATGTTTGATATTAAGACGAAGACAAAGACGAAGGCCAGATTGAAGACTGGATAATACTATTTGGTAGACAAGTAGAGAGAGAGTCAACTTAACAGGCTATGAAGATGATACACGGCTTGGTCTCGGAATAAACTCCGTAGCATGTCAATGCCACCGTATTACAAGAGGGCAACCCCAAGTCTCCAGAAATCAGTAACTATCTTGCCGGACAATTATTGGCCTGTTGATAGCCGTATCTTTGGGACAAGGTGGATCGAGAGACACCAAGGTGGGCTAAGTAGCTAAAGATCGGAATAACGGAACCATTGACCAGATTACGGGTGAAGGGCGTCAATCCTGCTAGTTGGGTGCCACTATAGGTTTCGATAGCTCCATCGCTCGTCTGGCCGTGCCCTTTACGGACTGAGTTGCTCATTTGGGAAACATGTGGGAGACATGTATGTTCTCAATGCCCGAACTCGCGTGCTTTGCTCGACAGCTCCATATGAATCAGAGATGGCACCGGCCACACATATTCTCGAATGCTGCAATGCTGACGCCAGGAAGAGCTCTGAACGGATAGCACCACGCACATATTCATACCGTGCCACAACATGTGTTCCGTTGGATAAGCCCAGGCCATCAAAACGCTATATCCGCCTCACGATGACATATTTGGTAAATATTGTTATTTAGCTATAAGGCTGAGCGGACCGGGATAGGCTGGAAAGTCGAAGCGCCACGAGAACAGGGCCTGGTAAAAAAAAAAAAAAAAAAACAGTTGGAACGTTCAGCAACGGCGGTATCTCGTACCCTCATATATTTTTCCATAACATATTCCCCTCCTTGTCCAGCCAGTGAACCATGCCATAAGGAGGAAACGTAGCGATTTCAATCACAGCCAGCCATCACGGCACTTCACATGGCATATACGAAGCCCAGTAGGGATGTTTTGCTCATCCCAGCCGGTCTCCAGAACACATACTTACGTAGTATAAGCTGTTACCGACCTGGCTAGCTCTTCATCGCCGTCTATCACTGGCCGACTTTCACGTTGGCCGTTGGATTTGTTCCTCTTTTTTATATAAATTAATATACTATAGCATGACTAAGCATTTTACTAAGCAGGAAGTTTTTCCCTTCAAAACGTCAAGAAAAACCGACGAAGCAAAGAAGGTTGAGATACTCAAGCCGATTGATAGAAGAAGATGATTCTATATGGAGATCGTGTTTTCTTGGTTCAAGTCATGATACCCACAAAAGCCCATTCTTCGAGAAGAGAGCCGTTTCCCGTTTCCCGCCACGGTAGATGTAACTATATACGGAGTACTCCGGCCTTGTCTCAAGCTAGAGGGAGACGACCCTTTTTTAGCGACGGACAAGAAGAGCCTAACTACAAAAACTATGAAGTAGTAAACTCCGCTCCAGGCATCGTGGGCCAGGGAGGGTCATCGTATCCCTCTCGTGGCGAGCCGTTCGGTTCTTGACCAATGGTCCCAATCGAGACCGTCATCACTGGGATGAGCCAACTGCGAGGTTCTTGACGACGAAGTATGGTTCGTTCTGTAACTGAAGCGTGTGGATACACCCCCCTTGTGCCTCGCCCCTGGAAATCGAGATTCGAGGTAATTCACAGCGCATGATGGGGCTGCTCCAGGCAACACCCTTGTGCCTCATATGCTAGGGTTGTTCGATTTTAATTAACTTGATCAGACGGTGTTGCCGACGCTCGCCAGGCACAACTCATGGCATTTGGGAGGCACAGTACATATGCGGTTATATTGACCGGGTTTCCCCAAAAAAATCCTGCACATATCGTGCATATAGATCTCAACTTTCTGTCACACCAAGTCTGACTTGTTCAAAGGGCTACTTACCACCGTTGCTGGATTATACCATCTTCTTTTTAGACATGCGTCCTTAAACGGCTAGCACGCGAGTTATCTGGATTTACAAGAGCCGCTTCCAACCCCTCTCGCCATGGACGTAGACCAGCTGGTACTCGCGCGCAAAATCAGTCGCCATGCGTTGCTGGTATGTTATTCCTCATGGCTGCGGCATACATTATCTACTAGATATTAAACCTGTCGTTTATAGATATCCGTCTGGACCCTCTTTGCTGTTACCACATTGCTACTTATAAGCCGTTTTGCAATTCGACTCCGGCTGCATCGGAAACTATTTTGGGATGATATACTTGCGGGCCTTGCCTATATCTTCCTACTATGCCACAATATCCTAGCCACTCTGGCTCTTCCAACGGTCTACTTGCTACTTGACCTGTATAAAGACAACCGTGGCTTTCTGCAGCCAGGCGTTCTAGGCAAAATCGACCATATGGTAAAGCTGGTGCTCTCCAGTAACTTCCTCTTCCGGATATGCATATATCTTGTCAAGGCCAGTCTGCTGGCCTTGCTCTGGAGACTCTTTCACAGTCTACATTTATTCCGTCGAGCGTGGCTCGCTATTGTCATCGTTACCGTGATCGGGTTCGCAATCTCGATCATCCTTCCTCCGGTTGCATGCTCGGATTTTACTGCTCGTAAGCTGAATGGCTCCCCCTTTTGGATTCTTCTTTCTAACCTTTATCGCACTAGTTGGATGCATCTCACCCAAGCGGATCAGACTTTCAGCCATAGATATCTATGTGAGCACAGTGTTTGATGTCCTCACTGATATCCTCAGTAAGCCACGCCTTCCCCGCAGCCGTATATAAGCCAGAGCTAACCATCGTCACAAACAGTCGTATCTCTCCCCGTTACATTTGTCCTCAAATCTTCTCTTCCCATGCCGCAGAAACTAGGCCTTGTCGGCCTCTTCTTACTTGGCCTCGCAGTTGTCATAATATCCATCCTACGTACCATCGAAACTGATGGTAAATCAAAACTATCACCCCCATCATGGCTCTTATTCTGGAGCTCAATGGAAGCCACCATCGCGGTGATGGTGTCATGCTTCGCTTCCTACAAATCCCTTTTTACAGCTCGTATACGGACATCTACTTACCATCATCCACACGGACATTCCGCGTCCGTAGTTGTTTCTACTCCAGCTGAGGCTAGGAAAAACAGAATATTCAAGGAAAGCGATTCAAGAGAAGAAATTATACAAAGGACGGAGTTTGAAGTTAGCTATGAGATGGCGCCAGCCTCTAGCAGTCAAGTCACGAGTCCTTATGCGATTGCACCTAAGCCATCGTCGTCAAAGGTATGAGGGGATCAAGAGGTTCAGGCCATGACACATGACACGCCCCCTTGATCATACAAGTGGCCTTTGGCCCTTCTTCTAACTGCAGTTGGATTTGAACGCCTTAACAAGAGGCGATAGCGTATCAGGAACACGAAACAGGGGACGACGTCCCCCCGACAGTTCGAGGCTGTTCATCCTTTATCAACAAGATTGGGGAAATTAGGAGCATTACAGGAATATTTTTGCAAGGCAAGCTGGAATTCGGGGATATTGTTCTCTCTCTAGGTATTCTGAGATTGAATTTGGGTTACGGTGTTCTATGTCCATTAATGATATTTACAACATACTCTAATAATCAAACAAAAGTGTTTATCGCCTTAGGCGATCTCCAAAGAAAAATGTATTATAGCATATATATATAATAATGAATTTTCATTTTACCTTCTACATTGATTCCACAGAAGAAGAAAGACATTGATCATGTTACATTGATTTCCCAACCTAAAAGCAGCTTTGGAGAGTCATATGGATTGGAAATATAATGGGACCCCATAGGAGAGAAAATAAGTTAAATAGAAAATTCATTACCATCCACAGGAACAAAAAGGAGGCATAGTCAAGAACAGGAACAGGAACGAGATGAGTAGGAATGGATAGGGGGCAAAAGCGCACACCCAATGACTAGAATAGATATCTACCTTTTTCATCAACATCAAAATAACAGATTATCATGATTAAACAGAGTTAGCCTTTATGCCCTTAAGAGAACCCAAACTAAGCGCCAACCCTTGAGATCGACTTCTTATCCTCATGAAGCCCGTGATCGGACCGTCTTCACCTTCTTTTTCGATACTCAAGTTCGCAAGAGCGTCCTCGCCTGAGGGGAAGAAAAAGAGTTAGTTTAGTTTTAACATAGTGGATGGTGGGATGCGGAAGTGGCGTGAAGGAACTTACCGAAGACGCTCCTTGCGTATAAATTGGCGCTTAAGAACTGGCAATCTCCTTCTAGGGAGGCTTCAGGGGTAAGACAGCTCATGTTTGTGCGATCCATGAGTTGTTGCAGGAAAGCTCTCAGACTCTTGGCCTTGGAGTGGATGTTAACCTTGTTTTCCCATTCAAACTCAGTCCACATGGTTCTGAACTGGGTTTCACTGCAGTGAGCTGGTTGTATGTAATCCATGATATCGGCCTTGATGTCATTGAGAATCACTACATGGGTCTCTGCGGAACTAGATCCGTCATATATGACATTACCGAATATGACGCCTGTATCAGTCGAGGATACCTTGATTGTGGCTTGGACGTTTAGGAAGTCATGAGGTCCAAGGTTCTGGGTTGTAGGTCGTTCAACAACCTTGAGGTCACCGAGTGTAGCGAATTCAACAGAGAGATTCTGGAGGGTATCTGTGGTTTGGTTGACGAGAAGCACGTCGAGGACAATATCGAATTGATGGACCTTGACATATGCCTCTGCATAGACTGAATCGGAGTATCCAGTAAGCTGGACAACTCTGCTAAGCTTAGAGGTGAGGTCTTCAAGTGTCGAGTCACCGCCAGTAGCTTTGGCCAGATCCAATTCGATCTCCTCTGCGCCCTCTTCACCAGACCTCTTTGCCAGCTGTCGAATGGGTATAGCGTCGTCCACTTGGACGGCATTCTTAGCCTTTTCAACCGCCTCCTTAGCGGCTCGCTTCTTCTCATCTACTTGAACCATAGCGCGGAACGCCTGTCTCGTATCTTCCAAAAAGATAGCCTCAAGCTCTTTCCGTTGAGCAGACTCGGCCAATGATCGTACACAGGACATAATTCTGTCAACGGAGTCTTCATCGATCGACGCCTTCGCAAATTGCGACTGGCCAACACGGATGATGGAAATCATGATCAGCATGGCCTCGGCGCGGAGAGCATTGGTCCGAGCTACATCCTGTGAAAGCTCGGAGTGGCGCATGACAAGCTTTGTAAGTGTCGAGGAAAGGACTGTTGCAAGGTAGTAGTCTCCATCCAGAATGAGCTGTCTCAATGGTGGTTTCTGCGCTGCCTTGACGGCCGCTAGTTTGGCTGCGGCTGCAGACTCGCTGGTCAAAGCAGATTCCTGTGCATACGTGCCGTCTGCCAAAACCCTGGGACCAGTTGTCGACTTGGCATGCCCGTTGACGGAGTCCTGGCCTGCAGCACCGGCATCGGGGCCTTCATCCAGCAGACGTTGTTCCGAGGCGAGGATGGGGATTTCTCCCAAGCTGGCGCGGATGCGCTTCCAGGCCTCTCTGATATCGTTTGCTTCGAGCGAGTATTCACCTACAACCCACAGGACGCCGCGATATACCCTACCGGCGCGTACTTCATCAAGAGTAGAAACTAGCCGCTCAACAATGGATGGTCTGAGCTTTGGGAATTTTTCAACGACCTCCTTGACGAAACTTATCACATCGACAGCAGAGTTGTTGTTGAAATCGGCAATAAAGTCCATGAGCAAGTCGACGACGCTGGCAGCAATCTCGGAGAACTTAATGGCGCATTGATGGATGGACTGGATGAGAAGTTGTCGATATTCATTGTTCTGTAATCATTGTTTAGTAAAATGCTCATATCCATCACGTTTCGATGTATTACCTTCTCATATTGTTCATCGACGGTTTTTGCAAGCTCCTTCTTGAGCAAAAGAACGATCTCCTCAACATTTCGGCTGGAGACCATCTCAAGAGCGATAAACAAGGCCTTTCGTCGCACATCGATGTCAGGACTGGAGAGAACGCGTAGGATCTCCATTGTCAAATCATCCAGGACCCCCTCGTTACGCTTCATGAGCTGGTAAACACGCTCTAGTACAATAAGCTTAACATTGTTGTCTGCCTCTTTAATGCATAGTTCGATCAACTTTGCAGCCGCAGCTTTTACAGCCACGGGGTTCGATGTCAGTGCCGTTAGAGAGGTAGCTGCCTCATACACGACCGTGCTTGTATTTGCGTCTAAAAGATCAAAAATCAACCGAAGATATCTTGCCTATATAGACACATTAGCCCTGCGGATGTTGGCTTGAGAGTTAAAAAACACCCACCTTATTCTGGGAATTCTGTACAGCGTCCTTTCTTATAAACTCCAGCTCTACCAGTTGAAGCAGCTCGTCGGCATTTGCTACGCCGTCAAAGGTAGAGCTGAGATATACCAACGCACTCTCATGGCTGATGGTGATCAAAGCTGCAAAAGCGTTGCGTTTACAGGTGGGGTCGGTCTCTGTCTCTAAGAAGGCCAAAAGGAGGTCTGCGGCATCGGGAATTAAGGATTCAGAGTGCTGGAATATAGAAGCAATGGCCCACACTGCGTTTTTTCGTACGTATACATGTCTGTAGCGGAGACACTGGCGTGCGGACGAGAGCAGCGGTTCTAGTAGTTCCGGCTCTCTAAGCTTGCAGAGAAATCGAAGGGTGTTTCCCCGAATGTACTCATTAGGATGCTGCAGGTCATTCCGAATACCGTTGCTATATTATTCCATGCGAGCTAAATTAGCATACGCTCAGATCTACCGACAGAGAGGGTCCAACCTACCAGACCAAGATCATCTCCTGCTTCAGCTTGCCATTGGCGTCGAGTTTGGGGCAGATTTCATAGTAGAAGTAGAGCAGTTTCTTGAGAGGTTTGGATTTAGACGGCATAACAAAGCGGATAATGTGCATCAGCAGTTGTGGCATCGGGTCTCCGTTCAGCATCATAATAAGGATAGTCCTCATGGTCTCCAGCTTGGTCTCATCGGTGCCCTTTTCCAGCTGTGTCTTCAACTCTTGAACCGTAGGCTGGTCGGCAGAGTTATCCTGATGCACCAGCGTGTACGAGTGATCCATGTAGGAAGCCATTGTGACGTCTCTCTTCTCCCTTCGTCTCGTTCGTCGTGGTAGCTATATAGTATATAAGGGTGAACGGGGGGCGGTTTTGATATGTTTGGCCTAAGGATGTCAGGAATCTCAGAGTAGCGTCCGCATGCCTTGACTGGCAGAAGGGTAGGTCGACGTAGCGGCAGAGCTCTCGACAAGGTCGGCCCTATATCTTGTATCGAGAGAAGCGCCGTCGAGATGTTTTCTGTTTCTTCTTCTGCTTCTTCGACTTTGTCCACTCTGGCCAGTATTTGCGCGGCCCGCCAAATGTGTGGATGACTAAGCAGAGCATCACTTTGGGGTTTTTTTGGTGCTGAAGAAGAAGAAACAGAAACAAGACGAGGAAGAAAGACGAGAAGAAGACTGGGAGAAGAGCAGGTCAAGATGCCGGGCGATAACGAGACCTTCTACTTGCGATACTAGTAAGGAACACCCTATTCTTCTGGCCCAGGTTTCCCTCCTGCTGACGGACTCAGCTCGGGACACTCTGGGCGGTTTGGACATGAGTTTCTAGGTGAGTTGATATACTTGATATTATTCTCTACGAGGGGGGGTCACTGAGCTGACTTGACGGTAGAATTCGACTTCAAGTCCCTCGGCGACGGCCGTAGTGCGTCTGCCCGCTATGCTAACAACTCGAACTACCGCAATGACTCCCTCATCCGCAAAGAGAGTACGTCATATATACCTGTCATATCCCTTTTGAAACGCATGGTAAACAGGAGGACTAAGAGATTTACCGCAGTGTGTGTCAGCTCGCTACTGATACAGGAGATCAAACGAATCATCAAAGAGAGCGAAATCCTCAAGTACGTCGCGCATTGGCTGTCTCTACCTGCTGCAACCTGGCATATCTAACTCGGGGTTTCTTTCAACCCATAGGGAAGATGACTCGAAATGGCCACAGAAGAACAAGGATGGAAGACAGGAGCTTGAGATTCGACTGGGAAACGAACACATATCCTTCGAGGTGGGCTGCGTCTTCTCTTTCGCTGGGCAGGGCGAGAGCGAATATACTAACTGGGCATGCAGACAGCAAAGATAGGCTCGCTAGTCGATGTCACCGAATCAGCGGATCCAGAGGGCCTGCGAGTTTTCTACTATCTCGTACAGGACCTCAAGGCACTCGTCTTTTCACTAATATCCCTACACTTCAAGGTAGCACTTTCATGGCCCCTGTCGCTGAAGCTGTCAACCCACGTCATCATGAGCTGTCACTGACCATCTCTCTAGATAAAACCCATCTAAGCGTTCAAAATAGGAAGAGGGAACTTTTTTATGTGAATTATCTGGAGTTTTAGGACTGGTCTATCTAATTAAGTCTTCCTTTTTTAACTGTTAACGAATTACTCCGTGTAGACCTGGTAAAAGCCTAGCCACTCACTTGTTTATAATCACCCCAGCCGATACTATTATACATACTATACTCCTCTCTATATATATACATTCACTATAAGACATTCACCATCCTGGCCTTCCCCGCGATCGCATGACCCCCTTTACTCGCCCTAGTGGCGCTGCGCTGCTCGAGTCGACGGCCTGCTTGGCCCTGCAAGTGCGTTGACCAAAAAACCTTCCAACTTCTTCAACCCTTTTTTGCTTCTTCTTTTTCTTCTTCACACACACAACATACATCGACACATTTCTAACTTGTCTTCTCTCTCTCCGTCTAAAGCTGCTGCGTGTCTGCTACATATCCTGCGCTCCCTATCTGCGTCTCCCGGCTCAATCGATCCTATGTCCTGAAGTCGTCTCCATGCCAACCCACAGTGACATCAGACCCCATCTGCCAGTCCCAGCTGCTTCAAACGCGACCACACGACCGACTTGCCCTCCCGAAACCGACAGGATAACTTCCTGGATCGAGTCTGCAGAAGGCAGAATCGACGCTGCGGCCGATAATGGCCTCTCTTCAGCGCAACATTCGCTAGCTAGGGAGAGTCTTGCCTCTGGCTCGGCTACGACAACCGAAGCTTTACCTCCGCATCAGTCTCAGGGGTCTGCGACTGACGATGACACGACTGCGACGCAGCCCTTGGGAAGAGAGACCACCGTTGCCGGTTCGGCCGTGAGGCCTGGAGTGCAGCCTCTGGCTCCTGCCGAGGAAGTGCGGTCTCCTATTTCCGACTCGACTGCTACCGACGACTATGAGACGGACGAGCCGATGACCCCTTCAACGAGCGTCTCTGTTGCCACGGAGATCAAGGATGAGCAGCGAGAGCCTCCTCCTGCTGCTGCTGCTCACCTTGATACTCTGGCCACTCATCGGACCTCGATGGGCTTTGAGTACTCTGAGGCCAGAGTAAGTACCCCCCACACACGATCAACGGAGGCGTTGCTATCGAGTGCTGACCCGAGCACAGCTCGTACCGGATCACTCCTCCTCGTACTTTAGAGGCGGTAGTAGGTTCATCGGCACTCAGCAGTCTGACCAGCAGATCTACACCGTCGACGTGGAGATCAAGAACGTCGATATGACAGAGTCCTATCTCTGTGGATACCTCAAGATCAAAGGTACTCCTGTTTTCTTCCATTGGTCTACATACAATCTAACACCGGTATAGGCTTGACTCCGGACCACCCTACTCTGACCACCTTCTTTGAAGGCGAGATAATCGGTACCAAACATACCTTCCAGACCCGCCATGAAGACTGGGGCGCCACAGAGAAGACAGACATGCACCACTGGTCCCGGTTCCCGGCCTGGCGACCCCTAGCCAAACTCGCCAAAAAGCCCGATTTCACCTACAAGGACTACGCCCAGCGAGAAAACATCTTCATGCGGTGGAAGGAGGCCTTCCTTGTGCCTGACCATCGTGTCAAGACCATCTCTGGCGCCAGTTTCGAAGGGTTCTACTACATCTGTTTCAACCAAGTCCAGGGCACCATCAGTGGCATCTACTTCCACGCAAAGAGCGAAAAGTAGGTCTCACCGCTGTTCACCACGATGCCTGATTAAACTAGCACTACTAACAGCTTTCTTTTTTCCTTTTCCCAATCTAGATACCAACAACTCGAGCTCAAGCCCGTGGAGAACTATGGATGCTGCGCTGCTGTCGAATTTCGATGAACCAAGTCCCAATCGATCTCCCGCCGTTTTGATTCAGGCTGCCTTGTTGTCCAAGTGTCTCTTGACGACGATCACGTCCAAGCTTATATAACTACATGGACCATTCTGCATTCCCTCGAATGGCGAACTGGCCCAGCCAAGGAAGATCAACCTCTCTGTGGCGGCCTCCGTTCTCGCCTCTTTTACTTTTTTCTCCGTGGCTTACCCAACCGACCTCCCATCAAATCACCGCGTCGACCCATCCCGAACCTATCACAAACCCTCGTATCTCCTGCATGAAGTATGAAGTTTTTATGCATCCTTTATCTGTTCACCACACCATTGGGCCTTGACACCTTTCGCTGCATCTCCCGGTTTTTTTCTTACTTATCCAGAGGACTTTCCTCCTCCCGCCCTCATCTTCTTTAACGGCTAGCTTGGTGTTTCTCCTTTCCTGCTCGGTGTTCTCGGCGTTTTGTCTTCGTCCAATTTTTTTAACCTATCATCTTTATATCTATTTCCCTTATTATTCAAACCGCTACCCCTGTTTTTTGCGCCTTGGTCAGGCCACCAACCCCCAGGCCTAGGATAATTAGCCTTTTGAAGCTATCATCTTCTTCCACGTCAGCGACGGCTTCTCCATTTCTCTCCTTTTTCAATTATTTGACTTGATATCCCTCTTCTTCATTCTTTTACTCTTTCATGGGATGGGAACTATGCCTCCTGCTATCTCCTTTTAATTCAAAATGAAGCTCTTCCCTCTTTGCCTCTGGAAGCTAAAAATCAATGAATTGAATGACGTTTATCTAGTGGATATCAACTCCACCGGCATCTTCCCCTGTCATCGCGGCAAAAATGAACAAAAAAAGGAGCAAAAAAGAAAGCCCAACGCGGGGCTCGAACCCGCAGCCTTGTGATGGCCAACTGATATAAACTTGTTATAAGAGAATAAGAGTCACACGCTCTACCGATTGAGCTAGCCGGGCTGATTGGAGGCTCTGTCGCTCTTGTCGTTTCAAGAGCGCTTGCGTAGAGGTAGCTAGTGCGGCCAATACACTCGTAAGACACTTATATTCATATACAACAGCTACTGATGGCGGTTGTGGTAGTTTATCAAGTTGAAATTTTCATGTCAACGAAGAGTTCAAAGTTGAATGTGCGTTTTGCGGTTTTTTTTCATGAGCACGTGAGCATAGACGCGAGCTGCAGGTTGCTTGCAGGGATTATTTATAGCAGTTAAGACGCGTACAGAGATGTTTAAAGGTGCGAGTCTCCTGTACGATATACCGACATTGGATAGTCATTGATGATGACATAGATACCCTTCGTCACCAGGTTACCCTCATCTGGCAACGGAGCATCCCACGGTTGACGAAGTCTACCATACTTACTCGTACAACCAGAGGAATTTTCCTCGTCTCGCACAACGGGTTCGTGGAACACACTACTTTTAGTAGTAATAGTCATGGAACCAGCAAGCGGACCATCTCAGATATATAAAAGAGGTACTTGATGACGTGCGACACTTTGAACAGATAAAGGGAAACTCTAGCTTCAATTTACCACCGCCCACCATATTAACTACAAGCATTTGATATCACAATCTGGAAACGATGACATAGCGGCGGTGGCTGCTCTTGTATTACTACCCACACAGTTAACCGCTTGTGAATTCATCGCAGGAGTTTCCGGGCCCATCCATATCTCTTTGGCTTTTTGATAGTACTATACCATGTGTTTATTCGGGCATAACCTCTAAGTATCTAAGTAGGCCTGTTACTTGGTTCTGCTACTTGGAGATTGGGAAATCAAACTCGCATGACACTTAGGGCCCTGCCATTGTACGTTACCTAGGGTTGATATTGTTGTTTGAAGTTTGCTAGTCGCCAACTGGATACCTAAGGGCGTCTAAAAGGATATGTACGGCAACCTTCTTATTAAATGACAATTTTACATAAGGATGCGGCACTTTCCCTCTGCTTGCTTCTCACTAGCCTCCATATTCTATCGGATATCCTGCGTTGTCTTTTATTCAATTTATTACCATCTTGGTAGTGTAGGTACCATGCCTTACGGAGTCTACATGGGCCTGCACCAACCTTTGAAATAATAGCTTTCACATCTTGTTTTGCAATTCCCTTTCTTATAGTCTTCCTGAACCACAGGTTTACTATGGCCGCACTGTTTAAAAGTTTGAGAAACATGGCGCACATTATTCCAGGCTGTTGGTTCGGCAGTGACCTTGCGATGTAACTTTGCGAGTATGAGTGTAGATGGCGGAATAGACTGGTCGAAATCTTCAGTGGTTTGTATATATTAATATCGCTTTTGTGGTTATGATAATCGACTAGATCCTCAGGGCCTTGTCGAAGATGCAAAAACTGCAAAGGGTACCTAAAAATACAAGAGCTCTCTCCTTTAAATACCACAATTTTTACAGTTATTCGTTAGACAAGGTAATTAGTGCAAGCACATTTAAAAGTAATAATTTAGTTATTTTATAGTAAATAATACAAGTCAAGCACAGAAGAATGAGCGCTGAATAGCCGCTGATCATAAAGTGATGTTATTAAGGGGATTCCTGTCAATTACCGCACTTGGGTGATATAGTGGGAGTCGCTACTATTGCTATCTGTTATGCTGTAGAGTCTGCTCTGGCTTTGGTAGTTGCTTCATTTTCTACGCCATATCAGCTACTACAGATTGCGCCTGTAACTATTTTTACGCTTCAATAATTCCAATAGGCCACCAGGTGCATTTAGTATAACTACACAACAGTCGGCTTGATCGCGACGACCACAAGCTGTGGAATAGATAACGATGCGCCTCGCCTGTGTTCTTCGACACTATCACTGACCATCTTGAATATCTGAGCAGCCGCCTCGTGTTTCCCCATGCGAATGATTGCCAGTGCAAACTCATCCAGAGTCAAAAGGTGCAGGTCATGGAATGCCTTGACTAACTCGGTTTTGGCATCGAAATATTCATCTACAGGGACCTGGAATCCCCCTTCTCTTAGCAGCTGGGGTAATGCTCGCGTCCAGTTATAGTGGCCGTCTGAATACCACAGCTTAAGAAGTTCCGTGAGGGCCGGTGCTTCTGATGCAGGATCGGCATTCTTAACACACATGTTGGTGTAGTCTGATTCATCCCACTGTAAGCAACCACCGGGCCTGAGCAGCTGATATAGACGCTGGATGACGGGCTTGAGGTCCTTCTCCGCCAGTCTCGTTGCCAGGGAGCGGACGTGGACCAAGTCGTACTTGCCCACCAGCTCGGAGGGAACAGTGCTCTGGCTCTGGAAGACATCCCACTCATAAAGGGCAATGTTTGATGGTAACAAGTGCTTCTGAGGGGCGAGAGTTAGATTAGAATCGAGTCCGTCGAGTTGTGCATGAGGCAGTTCGCGTGCAGTATCTATCAGCCAAAGTCCAGTACTACAGACGACATCGGCTATGCTCAAAGGACCGGGGGCAAGGCAGGGGAGAACTGAAGGGTGGGTATTAAACTGAAGGCTTTCTCTCCAGAGAAAATGCTGAAGGTTCAAACGATTGGCTTCACGATACCCGTAGTTCGCGGCGTTGTTCTCGCGATGGAGGAGCTGGAAGCCCTCTGCGGCGGCGCCAGCCGTAGTATATGGTTGATCGTTCGTCATGCTGCTTTTCTTTGCTGCAACTAATATTTGTGTTGATACTCGCCTGAAGTTGAATTCACTGCATATTTTAGGAAGCACGAAAAGTCGTCTCTCCGTTTTGTTGAACAGTGGAACAGGCCGATTGGTCAACATGACATGGCGAGCTCACTGTACTGCATAGTATGCTGCATTGAGTCACCTGCTAACACGGAGTTAAGTCTATACCTGTATATACTAACGCATATGCCTGATGGCATATTTCCCGGCGGCGGGGCCTTAAGGAGAATTTACCAATTGTATCCCTTTTTCTTTACCCTTGGTTCTGTTTGATACCCACCTTAAAAATAACACTCAGATGTCAAATGCAGGCTGTTTCTGGCGTTGGGGCAAGGACGGTGAAACCGGCGAGATAAATAGCCGACATTAGGACAAGGGTTTGATCCTATCTTGCTTAACTATGGTAGTATCCGACCCTACATTGCAGCTAGTAGTGCGACTGGCAATACGGGACAAGGCATCTACATCCGTAGTAAACCTGACGTGCATCGGGCGTTTCTTGATGCAGTATGCGGCCTATATTACAATGTTGGTAGCAATAGTGGAGGTAAAGTTGATGGCTACTTGTGTCGGTTCGTCCATATTTCCAGATTCTCTAGACTTATGCAGTGACTATTCCTCGGTGTACTAACCCTGGACGAGCAGAATTGATGGGGGATTTCAACCCGGCTACGCCCTGTCGCCCAGTCCAATAACAACCCACCTACACCAGTAACACGAAGAGTTAGATAATAGTCATGTCAAAGAAGTCGAACCCTAATGCACGCATGGCGGAATGGCGCATCCGAGTTACAGAGTAACTACAAAACGCGTCAAGGTGGGAGAACAATTCACCGTGGGACGAGGAATCCATCGGAAGGAACCCTACCCTTTGCACCCCACGTAAGGCATTTAAGTGAGGCAATCTAGGCTAAGCGGGCTATCCCGCCCTTCTACTATAGTAGACAGGCAAGTTAACTGAGACTGTAATCGAAGTCTGGTGACGATCAAAATAGGACAAGGTATGAGGCTGAAAGCCCACAACCTTGGACTGGCAAGCTACTTAACCTTGTTGGTGTGAGTCGTGCCATTTCGCTTTTCGGGCCTATACTAGGGGCAGCTAGCGTGGCAGGGATAGGCAATATACATATACAGACATACCTATTTTTGGAACTCTTTTTCATAAAAGATATGTAACTATGTATCATACAACCAACTACGAAATAAGAACGGATGTATCTTAGAATCCTTTAAAATACCTCCGGAGCTTCCTTCAACTTTAATTAACTCCCCGAGCCAACAAGTTCAAGATCAGCAAATCAGATAACATAATAGACTCCCAAGCTTAGGAGGTACGTAATGTTCTTGAGCTTCCCGTTCGAAACTAAGGAACGACAACGGTTTACGCATTAATAAACTCTAAAAGGCTGTTTTGTTTAATAACTAGAATGAGGTAGCCCCTCTTTCCGGAGTAATAGGCAAAGCACAGTCTCATTATTATTGGCGGCTGGCCAGTTCATACCCTAGTAAAATGTCTTCCCATTCTAAGATATTCCTCAATGACTTGTATAATGTAGAACATGGTGTTCACAAGAACTATGTGGTTTGCACGGTTAGGTACGTATGGAACCCAATAAAATACCCAAGGTAATAGATCAACCACTCTTCTTTATTACCAATGTAAGAAGTTATTACAAAGAGCATTCATACAAGGGTGCGACCAAAAAGAGCTATATAAGCTGTCTCTTTCCTCTTATCTCCTGGTGCTTTTCTAGTAACTAAAAGAAGCATTCTCCTTGACCTTGTGTTTGAAAACCTGAAGAATATCTAAGTATCCTTTTAAACCTGACCACTATGCATTTTACCTGGGCATTCGTTCCAACCCTTTTGGGCCTTACTCTCGCCGCCCCAGCCCCAGAACTGGAGGCTTATTCCCAACTTGCAAAGCGTGTAAGGAATATCCGTCCCCTTTTGTAGCTTACAGAGAATTGGCCGCTTACCCGTAGTGTTTGCTTTTATAGGGAACCCTTTGGGTGAGTGCTTTGCAATCAGAATTCTGGCTAGAGGACTAACTCCCCCTTATAACTACCATGCTAATACCCATGTAGCCTGAATGCACCGCGGGTTGTATTCTTGCCTGTGCGGGCTTAGGTCCTCCAAGCGCAGCATGCTACGGCCCATGCTTTGCAGCTTGCATTGCAACTGCGCAGGATGGCGGTGAAGTGGATTATCCAATCTCGGTTGTTAATGGCACCCTTGTTGCACCCAACGGTACCACTATATTCGAGAAAGACGATGCCAAGAAGGAGAATTCTTAGATATACAGGGTTGAGGCTGATGTGATATGAGAGGGGGATGTTATGAATTACAAGATGCAATGTTATTTTGTTTTAGCAAAGATTAGGCTATTTTGTTGAGATGTTCTTGCAACAATTGAGGATAGGATGCCTTTTCACTTTTTCTTACAGTGTCTAGGAATATTTCTATACATCTCAAGAAGATTAGCTAGAACTACATCCGCTTTTGAATCGAATATAAGGAAGAGTGCTTATGCAGTTGCTCCGTATCTCAAATTAGTGGTCTTTTTCTTTACACAGTATTTACCATATTGTATAATACGGTAGGTCAACACCTTTCTGATACCAAGTGTGTCAAAGAGGCAAAAAGGCCTTAGATATCTGTAAGATAGTATCGTACCCTAGACACGTATCATGTGTGATCGGACAAAGACTCATGAGTTTGATGTAGTATTTAACTAGATACTAGGCTGTAGTTAAAGTTTAATAGTCAAACGGTAACTAAAATGCATATGGAGATAATTTTCACTATTAAACCCACCCGAGTTGAGCGAATGTATATTCTTCCGGTTAGACACCTTGCTTATAGTAGGGTCCCTTAATATCCCTAGTCTCTAAGACTCCAATATGTATTATCAGCAAGGTTAACCGATTTGCGAAGTTGGTAGTCATCTCTGATTAAACGTGGAGTGATATCTAGGTTAGGTTCGGACCTCGGGATCCCTTAACCTTAGTTAACCAGTTATAGGAGGCCCAGGTTAGAGTTTGTTATATAATGTCAGAATCCGCCATTCGGCCAAAAAGGCGAGCCTGGTTATATATGACATATATAACTACCTCTGTTATCACCAATGTAGTCTCCATAGTCCATGTATCGCATCATATTCTATATCTACGATAGTTGCATTTGATACTTCTTCTCTCCTATAGACAACTAAACTAGATACAACTTTTTATTATATTACAAAACCTTTTACAAAGGCAGTTCGAGTTACCAATATGTCTACGATGATTTTTATGTACTTCATTTACATCGTCCTCTACGCATCGGGAATTGCAGCCAACCTTAGCTACCACGTCCATGAAAAACGATCCATTCCTGTCTGGTGGCAAAGAGTGTCTCGTATAGATCCCCATGCTTTTCTCCCGCTGACGATCGCATTGGCTCAGCAAAACCTAGAACATGCCGAAGACTACCTTCTCAGCGTGTCTGATCCAAGCTCGCCTCAGTATGCTCAATATTGGACGGCTGAAGCTGTTGCGGCGAAGTTTGCGCCAAGCGAGCCCACCGCAAGAAAAGTGATGAGCTGGCTCAATCAATCCGGTATTGCTCCCGCTGGGGTTCGCAGATCCAAAAGTGGTGGGGAACTTTACATGAATATAACAGCTCAGGAGGCAGAGAAGCTGCTTCATACAACTTTCTACATCTATAAGCACCAACTGACCAACAAAACCTTGGCAATATGCGAAAAATACAGCGTCGCTACATTCGTTGAGAAGTATGTTGACTTTATCACCACTACGGAGCAATTTCACCATGGGCTGCGGCGCCGAAGCTTCCAAGATCCAGAACCGAGGATGCCATCTGGAAAATCGCCCGGCCACTATGTAGAGCTCGCGGATGACAGTTTTCCTTTTCCTTACCTTTCTTTTGGTTCATCAGTTGGTCTTCTCAAGAACAAGATATTATCTGATTCCTTACCATCTAATTGCGACAAACTCATAACGCCCGACTGCCTACGCGCACTCTACCACATCCCCGTCAGAAATACCTCGCATCCGGACAATTCTCTTGGGATTATTGAATTTACATGGGTAGGGTATCTGGAGAGTGATCTGGATAAATTCTTTAACATTTTCCAACCATCAATGGTTGGTAATCGACCAAAATTTGAGTCTATTGATGGCGGATTTATCCAAACCCTGGTCCCTAGCTTTGCATTTAATGGAGAGGCCGATCTCGATATCGAATATGCCATGGCATTGACACACCCACTTAATATAACAAATTACCAGGTTGGAGACATATGGAGCTTGGGCAACATGAACAACTTTCTCGCTTCTCTCGACTCTACCTATTGCTCAGCGGTCGATCCGGTGTATGACCCAATCTATCCTGATCCTACTCCGGCTAACCCCCCTCTACCCAGTGGGTATAACTCTTCGGACTGTGGTACACATAAACCTACCAAAGTGATCTCAATATCATATGCATACGAGGAGGGTGAATTTAGTCCTGCTTATGAGCGTCGCCAGTGTCTGGAATATCTCAAACTTGGTCTCCAGGGTGTTACCGTTGTCTTTGCGTCTGGCGACCACGGTACCGCTACAAGAGATGGGATGTGCGGGAATACAGTTATAGACAGCAACCAGATCTCTGATCATGAGCCTAGTTATGTACCTACTTTTCCATCGACATGCCCATATGTAACTTCTGTTGGCGGCACTCAGGTACCAGCCAACGGTAGTGTTCTTGATGCTGAAGTTGCATTCGACACCATCATAACTAGTTCAGACGGCAATGTTAGCTCACGCCTTACCTCCGCGGGTGGCTTCAGCAACGTCTTCGCTGTCCCTGGTTATCAAGCTACGGCTACTAGAGACTATCTACAGCGTCTTCAAAACAAATATACCCTCCCCGTCAACCTAAACGTGACTGGATTTGGGAGTGGCCGTGGTTTTCCAGATGTAGCGGCCAACGCGGCCGCGTATGCTACTGCTGTGAATGGGAAACTAGTGAAAGTATATGGGACATCAGCATCAGCCCCTGTCTTTGCCTCGGTCATTGCGTGGATTAACGATGCTCGATTGAATATGGGGAAACAACCAGTGGGCTTTGTAAACCCAGTGTTATATGCAAATCCTCAAGTCCTGAACGATGTGGCCAAGGGATCAAATTACGATTGTGCTAATCTACCGGCTTATCACGCGTCTTCTGGGTGGGATCCGGTGACGGGGTTGGGGACGCCAAACTTCGATCGTATGCTTGATCTTTTTCTACAGTTGTCTTGAGGGAATATATAAAGGTACTTATATAGCAGAAGATAGAAGATCTACTCTTACGGGGTGGCGA
Source organism: Microsporum canis CBS 113480 (assembly GCF_000151145.1). Classification (NCBI taxonomy): domain Eukaryota; kingdom Fungi; phylum Ascomycota; class Eurotiomycetes; order Onygenales; family Arthrodermataceae; genus Microsporum; species Microsporum canis. The sequence continues at coordinate 342,526 of NW_003299168.1, forward strand.
GGTTAAAAGAGATCTCCAACATCGCATTATAGGGGTGGGCATAGTTACGGTGTAGTCCGCCATACTATGTACTATGAAACTGGCGCTGGAGGTACTTAAAAAGCATTTGATGCGCCTTTGTCATAAGTGATTATGTTTGTTATTCTTTAGCAACTAGGTTTAAATAGAATAAGATACCAATTACCTACAGCTAAGCGAGATACTAAATATGCTTCCAATGTGTGACTCCTTGGCTGCTCTTCATATTCTACCTCCAGTGACGACGCCCGTAGGCATCTTTCTCGCTTGCAGCTATCCCTATGTATTACGATGAGTTCTTCCCTCCCATTTTGTGCGCTGAGTAGCTACTGATCAATGATCACACTAAGCCAGCGTCTTAAATCCAAGGTGCAATCTTCACTGGCTTTTGCTCTGCTGAAGCTCCTGACGTCTCTTTTCAACATCTGCAGCCTCCTTCTCCATTACCTTCCGGTCATATACTTCATCCGCCCGCAATATTGTTTCCGTCCAGCTAATCTCGGCTTCTTGCAAGGCAATCCTTATCCGTAAGTCAGCATAAAAGACCTCGTGGAACATTCGATAATCGGCATCTTCCTCCCTTACGCTAATATATCCTACCCGGCATACCTTATTGTCGATTGAATTCTGATCGAGGATTGTAAATGTTCTCATGGCGAAGCACTCACGCTGGCGCTTCCACTCCTTTGTCGCCCAGTCTCGGACCTGTTTATCCGTCCAGTTCAGAAAGGGAGACTCGAAGTCTGGCATTGGCTTGCGGGAGCCGTGGGTGATTGAGTCCAGATCGGTGGTTTGGAGAATACACGGGGACGCACCGGGGTCGACAATATCCGGTGCAAGGAGATCGATTATGCCTGCGTATGACTCGTCTATGAACTCATTAAGAATCTAGGTAAGTGAGCAGAGAATGAACAGGTACGCTTATGTCTATAACATACCTCTGGGGGTATTTTGGCAGTACAAAAAACAGGATACATCATGGCATAGTTGGCAACCAGGTCGTCAATGTTACCGTACTTTTGCTCCTCCTGCCGCTGCCTTTCGCTCATTTTCCTTGTTGTCACTGGCATCGAGTCAAATGAAAGAGGGCGTCACATTGGTAACTATCAGAACCGCCAGGTTCCTTTCCCCATAGTGAGCAGAGTAATCTTTTTAATAGGAGTACGGGTGGCGTCTACGGTTACATCATGCCTCTATCATAGCTGATGCGATGTCATGGCATCGCAGTCTTATGCAAATGGTTAATGGTTCTTCCACGGGGCTAGTATTTTGCGGATAATAAATTTCCCGCTACGTCACATGTGCTTACTTAAGCTCCTACTTTACGTCCATCTTTACACCTTCCAGCATCCAACAACCTCCAACCAACTACACAACTTCATTCCCAAGATCATACGCGTCAAAATAAGGCCAAATTCTGTGTAAAGGAAACGCAGTTGGAGTTGTAAGTTTAGCAGCGCTTCTATTGGAGAATCTTACACTGGAGTGCCCTAGCAAAGAATCCAGCACATGGTATACCTGCCTTTTCCGGGAAATAGGTTGGAGTTCAATTTATTATATTCTCAGCGTTGCTATCACCTCAGTTACGACAGCAGGTTCATCTGAATTCTCAGGTTCTACCTAATACTCCGACATGCGTATACAATGCCTTCACCTCGTAATCAGTAACGATGCAGAACACAATTTAACCCAGCCTACGAAATTTTAGCTAAAGTGGGTGTAAACCGATCAGCGAGACCCAAACCATGCGCTTGATGTCGATATCCGCAACGGGGACGGAACGTACGGTACACATTACTTGGTCCGTTTTGACGACTTTACAGAATAAGGTTGCCACGTCACACATCCCTAGCCCCAAGATTAGGTCAGATTATGGGGGTGATCTTGGGACGTTTTGGATAACCGACGCAGGTATCTGCCTGAGGTGAGCAAGAGCTTCTACATACATTGCATTAGTGCTGAGGGTAAAACCACTTGTCAGTTAACCCATTCGCTAGTCCCCAAAGAAACAATAAATAAATGGCTATGCATCGCCTAAATAGGGAGAGGTTAGGCCACTTAATGGTAAGCCGTTATGATAGGGATATGCCCAAACCTCCTTAGATTCCTGGAGTATTCGTTTACAATAATTGGCTGTTAATGGTAACCCTTGTTCGATTTTGATTCGGGCCGCATCTGCCCTTTCAATGAGATGACGGCAAGCAGCAGCTCAACAGCAGTCAATTGGCCCCCAGTGGAACTCAAAATGGGCTGTCAATCTCGGCGGCTAAACCTTTAGTCGTTCATCCTGCCTCTCTGCTCAAAGAGCCGAAAGAAAACACAAGCGAAGGCGAGTTCAACTTGCTTTATACGGAATACTCTATTTGTTATTTTTTACTTCTCAACGTGCAGTACCCTTATACCAAACATTTGAGAACTCCTGAAAATGGCGAACGACTGGTGGAGCGAGTTCTCCAACAATCTAGCTACTGATCTAGCGCCGCTCATTTCGCTATTCGGAGAGGCACCTACGAAACAATACCTGAGTGAATGTTTGAACATGACAGATATCATCATCTTTTCGATGGCACCTTTGGGCATCATAACTATAGTCGTATCAGCAATCCGTGTCTGTGGAACACCATCCCTCAGAGCCTTCATCGGACGAGCTCAAGAGGGAGCTGGCAATGCTGAAGCCGAGCTTTGCTCGTCTACCAGTCGAGAAGTCTGTGAGCTTTATAACAACGGAGGCATCGCCCGGGTTTTTGGCCGCCCAAAGCTTCTAGAAATTGTTCTCGACCCGAACGCCACAAATGACGACTTTTATCAAAAAGGACCCAATGCTCAAGCCACCGCTGGAATTTACTCCTTTAAAGATTACCTGAAAAAGGATAAACAAGAGTGGGAAGAAATCGGCAAACCCGCCAGAGATGAAGAGAAAGAGTCTATGTCAGATGATGCCGATACAGAGCGAGACTTTGCAATAAATCCAAATCTTTCCCTAAACGTAGGGATAAAACAAGGCACAAGGCTTTGGTTTACCGCAGCTGCTATACTTGGGATTCTTCTGCAGTCAAGTGTACTGGTCTGGGCTGCTATTGCTAGGTATAAATTTAATGATGTGAAAAAAGACCTACAAGACGCCTATGCCGTTCCGTTGACTGTTATTGGCACCTTTTTCTTATGCTCTGGAGCTGCTCTTTGCGCGTCTTTGATTGAAAGCAGCACCAAGGAGCGAGTTTTTACAAGGAAAATCAAGAAAGATGGATCAAAAGAGCGCTCTGCGTCCCAAGTGTACTGGGTCCAACCAGGCACTCAGTTTGTCGGCGATCAGGCGTTCGACTCATTTGCATACACCCACCCAAAAGGTGGATTCACCCCGATACATCACCTCCTGGAAGATAGGGAAGAACGAACGCAATGGGATCTGGGTGTGGAGTGGTATCACTTGTACATCAGTCGGTTTCTTACTACAATTTCTCGGCCTCAGAGCCTGTCATTCGTCTGTGGCAGTTGCCCAGCTGGGAGTCACTCTTGTGATGAGTGTGGTGCGCTCCATGCTCCGCGCAAATAGGATAAGCGAGGAGGAAGTTTCTCTAGCACATAAACCTGACCTTTACAAGGGGCATGAGCTGGATTGGCTCGCACTTAATCTTGGATCTGAACCTAAACCAAATGATGCTGAGCCTGAATTCAAACCGGAGTGGACAGTTTCACCCGCTCCATACCATACAGCAGATATCTCCGAAATAGGATGGAAACTGCTTGGCCCGACCTCCTCCATGGGGAACCAGCCCTTTCCAGATGAACGCACCGAGTTTAGGAGGATGTTTGTGGTTCATGCCGGCAATTGTATATTATCTGGCTTTCGGTTAGACCGCGGTGAATCCATAAGACAACAAGGTAACACCAGCGAATACCAGCAGCCTGAAGATTGGTGGGATTCCTGCTTGGAGGTAGACAAAGCATGGCAATCTAATATTAAATTGGTACCGGAAAGATGGCGAGCTGCTGTTCAATCAAAATTGGCCCTAGACAAAGTCACGGGGGTGCAGGATGGATTTGCAAAGGCCTTTATGTATAGAGCTCGGCTTGCCCGGTTGAGTGATGGTTGGGATGAGAAACTTGTCAGTGTCCGAAACGCCGCACGAATATTGGCGATGGCTATTGAGTCCACAATGCACGTAATCTCTACCACCGATATCCGCTTGGAGAAAGGATGGAGCTCGGCGTTTACTTTGTTCTGGGCGATCCAGTGTAATTTGGGAGAAGACAATACCAATGGAAACATATACCTCTCACTGACTCGTGAAATTGATAAAAACGGGCACTCTGGAGGAGTATGGCGCGTCAATGAATCTGAACTGGAAGCTGTCCTTGGTTTGTGGTTATGGTCACTTCGAAGTATGGGCACAAAGATGCAGACACCTTTAAAGCGTATACTTTCGGTAAAACCGCATTCTGCTACCGGGAAAGACCCCACGGCTGACTTTAACCTCTGGCGTGAGGGTGGAAGCTCTAGCATAGAGGAAACGGATATCGAACTGAACCAACAAACACGCCCGCTCTTTGGCCGGAATAATGTTCTTTTAAAGTACCATACAAGCTGTACAGTTTTGGAGATTGCAGCTGACACAAGATCATTGCCAATCATGTGTGCTCAGGAAATCTATTCCTTATTTTTCTCCTCAATAGTACATGCCATCAAGTCTATCGGTGGAAAAACAGATGTTCAAAGGAGTGACGGTATCGGCCTTGCAAATACAAATATCTCCAAAATTCAAAATTCTTTCATGGAAAGCGGTTTGGGGTCAGTAGGAGATGCTTTTACATGTATATTCCCCGCTCTCATACTTCAAGGAAAATTACCTTTGATTATAGAGGCCTTGTCTACTGCTAAGGAAGCGGCAGATATATACATAAGTGAAGAGAGGTGGGAAGAAGCCGAAAAACTACTATCGTGGGCACTGTCCCATAGCCAACAGCCCAAGATGACCTCGAAAGAAGAAAAATATCAGACAAAGGAAGAGCTGCTCAACCACCAGCGCCTTCTGACACTCTCCTTGTGCGAGTGTTACCGCAAAGCTATGCTAAGTGGGGAAATCGAATTTTGCCTAAACGGTATCATTACGATTCTCAACAAATCTACTCTTAATGAGCTGGAAAAAATCTTATTAATTGCAAGAGACAATCCTAAACAGGAAGAGATTACGGAATTAGGAGGACGGTCGGACAGAAGGGGAAATGAAGACGGAAAGGCCCCTTTCACTCTTGCCGACGTAGTCAACTCCTATGGCATAGCTGTCATCCGCATTGTCTATTCTAAGTTTAGAGATAGGGTGGGGGGCTTCGAAAGCCGGATAGAAACGTTAAGGTCAATGCTAAACGATCGAGGGAAGCCAGTTCAAAACATTAGCCTCGAAAATGTTGATCATAACACAACAACCAGAAGCAAACAGAAAGGAATCCTCCTCTTCCAGGCAATTCGTGATTATCAGTTAGATGATACGTTATATCTTCTAGATAAAGAGTCTGCCATTGAAGATGGGGTAAGAGGAGGGAAATCTCTTTCATTTGCGACACAGCATGGTTGGAGTCCCGTTGTTAAATCTCTAGTAGACTACGGGGCTGCCTTTGAATGGAACGGTACAGACAATCGCAGCGCAATATCATATGCTGTAGAGAGGGGAGATATCAACTCATGTGATTATCTTCTAGCGAAAGGAGCGCTTCCAAATATTGCTGATAGATTTCACCGAATGCCTTTATTCTATGCAGCAAGTTATGGGCATGTCACCATTATGAAAAAACTTCTAAACGATAGAAGGGTTGATCCAAAATTGAAAGATAACGATGGTAAGACGCCACTATCTATCGCGGCAGAGAATGGGCATAGAGAGGCTGTTGAACTATTACTATCTATTGAAGGAGTGGAAGTTGAATTTCTGGATAATCATTTAAGGTCACCCCTTTCCTTGGCCGCAATGAATGGACACAGCGATGTTGTTAATTTACTATTGACCGAACAAGGGGTAATAGTAGACTCCACAGATGATATTTCAAGGACGCCACTATCCTATGCGGCGGGGAATGGCCATATTAGTGTGGTGAGGTTCCTACTAGCAGACAGAAGGATTAGGCCAAATTTAACGGACAAAGACGGCAAATCAGCATTATCTTGGGCTGCATGCAACGGGCATGACGAAGTGGTAAAATTACTACTATCCTACAAAGAGATAGAGCCAGATAGTAGAGATACTATGGGAAGAACACCATTTTTTAACGCAGCACAGTCCGGGCACTATAAAGTGGTTGAAATCTTGGGGAAGGAAAAGGGAGTAGATGTGAATTCAAGTGATATCCTGGATGATGTGCCGCTCTTTTTGGCGGTAAAAAGAAAAGATAAGAAAATGATTGAAACATTAGGGAACATAGGAAGAGTGAACATGAATTTAAAGGATAGAAATGGGTTAACTGTACTACAAAGTGCAGTAAGGCTTGAGAATGAGGAGATGGTTAGAATTCTGGTAGATATAGAAGGAGTGGATGTGGGCATCGCAGATGAAAGAGGGAATACAGCACTAATATTGGCGATAAGGAGGAAAAATAAGTCAATAGTTAAACTATTGGCAGATACAGGGAGACTGGACTTGAATGCAGAAGGCCCCATCGATAATACACCACTCTGCTGGGCAGCAAAAATGCAGGATCGAGAGGTGGCTGAATTACTTATAAATGACTATGGTGTGGACATAAACGCAGGAGGTAATGATGGGAATCCACTGGTACAAGCAGCGGAGCACTGCGACCTTCAGATGATGAAACTGCTACTCTCCAGGGAAGAAATAAAGGTGGATATACCAGATGATGAAGGCCTTACAGCACTGCTACTTTCGGTTGCGCGTACAAGGCATCCTGATTCTTTCGAAGCAACTAGGTTGCTTCTTGAGAAGGGGGCAAATGTAAATGCCAAAACAATCATTGGATGGACTTCTTTTCATATGGCGGCAGCCCAGGGTGTTAGACGAATGTTTGATATGGTATTTACAGCGGAAGGATTGGAATTGAACCCAGAAACAAGTGATGGACTCACCCCATTAGATTTTGCTTTAAATCATGGAAGAGTTGAGATTGCTGAGTTAATGAAGAAAAAAGGTTGCAGACCCGGCTACGGAAAGAAGGAAGTACCCGCAGAAGATGAATCATCTATATAACTTTTACAAACGAATATGTGGATACAAAAGAGATATTTATATCTAACTCGAGGAATATTTATCTCCTAGCCAACGTACCTTTCAACGCACTTTCAAGTTTGAAGGCTGACAAACAAAATTGATACTGCGGAAAGCTAAATCTTCGACTTCAATAGTCAAAATTAAGTAAACGTATGATAATTGTAAATGGAGGCTCACGTATTCATTAGCCTACACTCACCGCCCACTTTTACATCTTTATTCTCTTTATTGTTATTTTAATCTATACCGATAGTATAAACGTGCTCTCTAGCACCGCTATCTCCCTTAATAATTCCCTCCCAAGTATCTACCCTTTGCCTACCATGTACTCGGGATAGTCTACGCCACTACAGAAGAGAGTGGCTAAATGTTGCTATAATTTTCTCCCTCGGTTACTACACTATACTGCGACTCAGCTCACTTTATTCCTGCATAATTATTCTAATTACTTCCTTTTGAATCTGGCGTTCATCCCTGCGGCATCATTTCTAGTCATTGCCTTCTCGCAGGCGCTATTAGGTGCTGATTTTGTTGACTTATAGTCCACTTTGGCCCAGATAATTGGCAAGGTCCCTTCTCTTCCCCGCTGCAGGCCTCATTGCAGTTCCCTAGCAGATTGCTTGGACAAGCTTTATTCGGTAGCCGCATGCGTAGATACTATTGTGGCCTTCGTGATATTAAGGTGAATACGTCTAATAACGGGTGGGTAGGATAATTGTAAGGGTAGAGTAGCTGTTTATCCAAAAGAGAGGATGTGATAGCATAGGCTGCGAAAAGAATCCGGGTGTCATTGCGTGCAGGGGCTAGGAACGCCTATATCACGCTGAAAAAGGGTGCAGTTGTTTCAAAGATACAATCGGTGATGAAATGGTGTAGAGACTAAGATAGGGGACCCGGTGGCTATTATATATTTCCGAATGAGTTGGGGAACTGCGCCTTCTAGTCTTGTACAATGGTAGTGATTCCAAAAGAGATAAGACACAGTGGACAAGAGCTATTAAAAAGGACTACCAAACGCCATCATTGCTCTTTTACACATATAGAGGTGACGTATGCAGTTAAGACGGAGGTCCAAGAAGGAAATATGGTTCCGAAATAATAAATATACGCTTGCTAGGTGCATAAGTGATTGAAACCACCCAGCCATTATATCTAATGCGGTCAAGTGAAAAATTACGTATTAGGGTGGAAGGTATATTCTTCGTACGCAGGATCAGCCGAGCAGATATCAACTAAGCGGGCGCATTAGCATAACACTTGGGCATTCGATACTGTGGTGATAATAAACTACTTGGTCAAGATGTTAAGCTTCTCTGGGCTGGGCGCTTGGCGCTTGAGAAACGGGGACGCCGTCATGCTAAACCGACTTCGGTTAATATGACATCATCGAGTTGCATGTCAAGTTTATGCCAAGCCGGAATCCTATTCTTATGTAACAACTCGAAGGATGCAACGGATACGCTAACACCATAAAATATGCCTGAGGAGATTGAGATGTGGGTGGGAGGCAAGGCCGTGTCCACTGTTTACAGGGATTTAGGTTTTTCTCTTCCGCCTTAATACTGCATATACGACGTCATGTTGGAGCGAGGGGATAGCCGTCTCCATTTATATAATCTGATGGATATTCCACTTGAATTCTTTTCACATATATATATTTCAGTAACCTAGAAATCCCGATATTTATACCTCTAGAAAGGCAGACGCTCAAACCTAATACCTCCAACACCCGGACTCTCTGAAAACAGAAAGTGCACCCTTCAGTTATATTTAAGAAATAGACGTACATGTCATCAGTCGATCGAAGAATTGCCGCTACCGCTCTTCCTGCTCCCGTACGCTGGAAGCGTTCTATCAGATCTATTAAATGGCGCTAGATCTTGAACATGGTGTCGGCAAAGATCTGACAATGGTCGATACTTCTCCGTTACCTACACATGGAAGCAAAGCCTCTCAAAATATAACTCGCGGCGGCTATGAAGGAGTTATTGAAGATGAAACCTTCAGCACAGAAGACGACACCAGCTCCGCCATGAGCGTGAGCAAGCAGGTTGAAATGGAAGCGGACCATGCTATAAAGTATAGGACTTGCAGCTGGCAGAAGGTTAGTTCAATTTTGAACTCCCTTCCTTGCCGTTTCCACGATAATCATACCATACAATTATCCACCTTTTACCCATATGGTCAGACTGCTAATCGCAGTGTGCGTATGGATTAGACTGCAGCACTGCTCTTTTCAGAGTACATCTGCTTAGCCATTATGTCATTTCCATATTCCTACTCGGTCCTTGGTCTGGTTCCGGGTTTGATACTTACGGTTGTGGTCGCTGGCATGGTACTATATACTTCTTTGATCATTTGGTGAGTGCTATTCATAAGAGAAGACGAAGACGGTTATACTAACCACTGAATCCTTTAAAGGAAATACTGTCTTCGCCATCCAGACGTACGGGACATCTGTGACATCGGTCAGCGGCTATTCTGGGGCTCTAGGGCAGCTTGGTACCTCACGGCCATAATGTTTCTCCTCAACAATACCTTCATCCAAGTTTGTCCTCCTTTCCAAGTCCTTCAATCCTTTACCACTAATGTATCTTTGTAGGCCTTGCATTGCTTAGTAGGTGCTCAGTACTTAAACACGATGACGAACCACAGCGCCTGTACCGTTCTATTCGTTGCAGTGACGGCTATCATATCTTTCTTTTGCTCCATCCCAAGAACTTTCAACACACTCTCCAAACTTGCGACCCTGTCGGCTTTTTTCACATTTATTTCAGTGCTCCTCTCGATGGTATTTGCCGGTCTTGAGGCCCATCCGGCCAAGTATAACCCTGACCCCAGCCATAAAGGCCCTGATGGCAAGATAATGGGGGGTGAGCCTATTGTAACGGCTTTTCCTCTTCCTGGAACGACCTTTATGGCGGGTATGACAGCTTTCTTGAACATCAGCTACACCTTCATTGGCCAAATCACGCTTCCAAGCTTCATCGCAGAGATGCGAAACCCGAAAGATTTCAGCAAAGCGCTTTGGGCGGTCACTATTGCTGAGATAATTGTGTTCAGTATCGTGGGTGCGGTGGTTTATGTCTTCACCGGCACTCAATACATGACTGCACCAGCATTTGGTTCTCTCAGCAACGAAATTTACAAAAAGATTGCATTCTCATTCATGGTACCTACACTGATTTTCCTCGGGGTCCTCTACGCGTCGGTTTCTGCACGGTTTATCTTTTTCCGCCTATTTGACAACACCCGTCACAAGACAGATCACACGCTGGTGGGCTGGTCTGCGTGGGCTGGTATCTTGGCAGTGGTTTGGATACTAGCATTCATTGTTGCAGAAGTGATTCCATTCTTCACCGACCTTCTGTCCATAATGAGCTCACTCTTTGACTCTTTCTTTGGGTTTATTTTTTGGGGAGTGGCCTATCTACGAATGCAATCGGAAGACGAGGCGGCAAAACCAGAAAAACCCCGTACCATGAGAGGATGGATCGGATGGGGTGTGAATATCTTCCTTATCGGAGTTGGATTGTTATTCCTTGGTCCTGGAACTTATGTGAGTCGATTCAATCGCAGTACTTGAAGCTGACAAACAACTAACAACCCAACTAGGCGTCTGTTGATAGTGTTATACTCAACTACCAAAGTGGAAAGGTTGGTAGCGCATTTTCCTGTAAGGACAATGGATTATAAAGGTTCCTGGGATTCTTTTTCTATAGTCAAGGCTGGTTGTTCGCGGAGCCAAGAATTATGGGGTATTTGGCATATTGTTTCTCTTTGTGAAATCATATAAATGGAGGATCTCTGCTTTCAATAAAGGGTAATTAAATGCAAAAGATGATTGAAGGAAGAGTTGGAGGACGTTAGGAGTTCTGGTGTCTTTGAAGTGAGATCAAGATGAAAAGTTTTGTTTATGTCTGGAAATAAAAAGTCCCGTGACCTGTTCATTAGGTAATCGGCCGAAAAAGGCTCTTAGCCGGCGTATCTCCACGTGACCGGCTATAAAAAAGTTCCCCGTCACTTTTCCGAACGTTCTCCGACTTCATTCTTGTTGCCGAACTTCGTCTTGCACATATTCTTGAAGGTCGGATACCAATGTTCGCGATGAAACCAGTCGCAAGAGTACCTCAATTCGCCAGAGGTGGCTTCCTCCCATCCAGAGTGAGCTCCAGATGCTGGAATGGAGCTATCTACGGCGCTCAATTGAGTCGGCATTACCGTCAGGTTCACGGAGCTCCGACTGTGAGATGCCGGCAGCCATTGAGTACCAACCTTGTAGCAGGAAAACTATCGGGCTTGAGATATGCTTCCAGCTCTTCTACGGCTGAATCAGATATCAAGAAAACGCAGTTCTATGACTTCCATATTGAGCATAAAGGGAAGATGGTCCCGTTCGCGGGGTATTCTATGCCCCTACAATACGGCGACCTGAGCCATGTTGAGAGTCACAAGTGGACCCGAGAGAAGTCCAGTTTGTTTGACGTGAGCCACATGTAAGTATATTAGAATCAACTTACTATTAGTGCTCGTTTGTTCTGTTGATTTCTTACAGTGGAATACTAACCTGAGTGATTCACTAGGGTACAACATCACATTATCGGGCCCGGCGCACGAGATCTATTGATGAAGATTACTCCTGCCTCCCTTGACTCGCTAAAGGATAACCATTCTACCCTCTCTTGCCTTTTGGATGAGAGTACTGGCGGAATTGTCGATGACACTGTGGTCACCCGACTTGGACCCGAGTCTTTCTACTTTGTGACAAACGCTGGCCGACGCAAGGAAGACCTGGAGTTTCTGACCAAGGAAATTGAGGCTTTCAGAAACACTCAGGATCCCTCCAAGCGTGACTCGATCATAAGCTGGTCTATCCTCGACAGCAGGGCTCTAATCGCCCTTCAGGGCCCCGCAAGTGCGAACGCACTGCAATCCCTGATCAAGAAAGAAACTTCCGCCGAGACTGACCTGTCAACTCTCTACTTTGGTCAATGTCGTCAGCTCCATTTAACCTTCCCCGACGGATCAAGTACTCCATCACGCCTCCTGATTTCTAGAACGGGTTACACTGGCGAAGATGGATTTGAAATCTCTATTCCCACTGAACAAGATGCCAATCTACCTCGCCGCGTAGCCGAACTTCTCATTTCCAACCCAGATGTCAAACTCGCAGGTCTAGCTGCTCGCGATTCTCTCCGCTTGGAAGCTGGGATGTGCCTCTACGGCCATGACATATCTCTCGCTGAGACCCCACCCGTTGCTGGTCTTGGTTGGGTCGTTGGCAAAGACCGACGGGACCCATCGTCCCCATTATCCAAGTTCAACGGGGCTTCCACTATCCTCCCACAGCTCGCCTCCCCCGCCAAGACACTCACTCGACGACGAGTAGGCTTTACCGTTGAAGACGGCGCACCTGCTCGTGAGGGAGCAGTCATTGTCGACCTCGCAGATGGTAAGACCGAAGTTGGAGTGGTAACCTCTGGCCTCCCCAGTCCAACTCTCGGCGGCAAGAACATCGCCATGGGATACATTAAACAAGGGCTGCACAAGAAGGGAACGGAAGTTGGTATTCTTGTCCGCAAGAAGCTCCGCAAAGCCACCGTCACCCCTATGCCATGGATTGAATCCAAGTTTTACAGGGGTTAAGTATAGACCATTTTTTTCTCTTTTGCTCTGTCTGTTTAACTGTTTTATAACTTTGTTCCTCACTTCTTTTGCGACAGTAAATCTAGCGAGCTGGTACGGAAAATAAGACACCTAATTCCCTATCATTTTTTTCTTGTCTTTAATCAGTTTTCATGTATAGAAAACAGCTCGGTAAGCTGATAGGAATTCCGTAGTCTCTGTGCAGATCAATCATATCATGCAGGCTGACCGTCACCGCCACCACAATATATTCTATAAGCAGTCAAATAGAGTAATACTCATTTCCCTAACATTTGTCAATATCTGCTGGTATATGATACTATTGGTATTCGGCACTTCATCTGATTGAGGGAAACGTTGCACGTCGTAATAATTAAAGCTGTGCTTAGTCCACGCGGCGATTGAGTAGATAATATAGCAAATTTCTAGTAGATTAGCTCGTGATAAATGGATCTTCTGTGTATATTCTCTCCACATCCGTATTAAAGAGGAAGACTGTAGATTCAATAATTACATGCAATGCTTGTTCTAGAAGTTCGTTTCAGATACAACTAGTATAAAATAAAATCCAAATCTATCTATATTCGCAACTCATGACAATTCCATACCCTAAAGGCCTGGGAGGATATCTTAACAAACGACGAGGGAAAGAGGGCGATGAAAACGTGAGAAATGAGATAAGCAGCCTAATTAGCGGTTTTTGTGTCTTCTGCTTCTGCTTTCGCGGCTCTGGCGGCTTGGGCACCCTTAAAGGCCTTGATAACCCCATCAGCTTTGAAGGCTTTAAGTTGGGCGGCCTGGAGAACCTTAGCAGCTTCGGCAGCTTCAGCAGCCGTGGCATTTTTGAGGGCTTCGGCAACTTCGGCGGCTTTGACAGCTTCGGCAGCTTTGGCGCTCGCTTCTTCGGCGGCAGTTGCAGCTTCAGCAGCCTTGGCAGCTGTGGCCGTTGCGGCGGCTTCGGCGGCTTTAAGAGCCTCCGCGCTTTCGGCCTGCTCTTTAACAAGTCGAGCTTCCTTCAAAGCCTGGCCGGCCTCCACGAGCTTGGCAGACTCAGCTTTCGCGGTCTCAATATCTGGTGGACTATCGAGTAATCCTCTCTTTTCGAGGTACTCAATAATGGTCTTAACGGCATCCGGGATCTCCATACTGTTATCATTTTTGATGTGTAATTCGGGATTTTCAGGGGGTTCATATCCTGAACCAGATTTCCCTCCTTGTGGTTTCGTGCTGGTACTGCTTACACCAGTGAAATTTTGGATCAATCCTTTATCTGCCATTCCATAGAGCCCCTTAATGTCTCTGTCCATAGCGACCTCAAGTGGAACATCTATGTAAACCTCAATGAATGGCAGAGGAGTTTCTCCACTTTCTTTCTCAGCTGGTGAGAGGTCGTGTAGTTTACGAGCGGCATCTCTGTCTGCTGCGTATGGCGAAATGAAGGAAGTGATAGCAATAGCACCACTGTCGGCGAAGAGCTTGGCGACCTCGCCGATACGTCGAATGTTTTCCGTTCGATCTTGCGGTGTGAAACCTAGGCCTTTATTGAGACCGGCGCGGATGTTATCTCCATCAAGTCGGAAAGCGGCGAGTTTACGCTTCTCGACGAGCTCGTGCTCCAGCGCAACGGCGATAGTAGACTTTCCAGAACCAGAAATACCGGTGAACCAAAGAGTGAATCCATGCTGACCACGGGCTGCTGCACGAGTCAGACGAGTCAAGTCGGAGTCGTGCTGAACGATGTTACTGCGAAGAGTTAGCTTCTCTGTTACTATTCTATTAAAACCTGTGTTCCACTTACTCGGCCATTATGACTGAATGTTGTGATTCCTAGGTTGTTTGACAGTGGACGTGAACGAGGTATGAAGAATGAAAATATTCTCCTTCCAGAGCCGGAGATGTCGAGATTTATATCAGCCTGGTTCCTCGAGATGTGGGGGGGATAAACTCGGCGACGGGTAGTAAGGGGGGGATCCCGGTTCCCGGGGTAAGATTACAAGACGATTGACCGCAAGAACAACGGTTCAGATCGGGTCCTGAATAGTTCGTGCATCGGCTGAAGATAAGAAGCGCAGCACGTTGCAGAGTTTGGTAGATGAAACGCCCCTCCAAGGGTTCGTTCGGAACCATGGAACTCAACAGCGATAAGTTTTCTTTCCCTCAACCAAATTAGCATCTGAGTTATGGCCCGATATATGTATCCGAATACCAGTATGCTGTCTGTCAATCGATTCTTCATTGCTTCGCCTACAAAGTAGACATCTTCAGGGTATCGCCATCATCATTCTTCAACGCTGGGGGTCGATAACAAAGATCCCGACTCGGCATACCGTCTTGTAACCTGTGTAACCTTGTTACAGGCTGAAACTGTTCCTTCATCGCTCCCCGTATATAAGCTGTCGTATATGTGGCCAATTTGCTCTCAAAAGCCGTCTAGCCAAGTGAGTTATTAATTCATATGGCCCTGGACCCAAATATTTCTAAGCATCCTGATTGCCTGCCTGGGCATTGGCTCCGCCGAGCGATGGAGCTAGGGAAGTACATAAATTCTAGACCCATAGGTTTGCTAATCATGAACCTGCCTCTGCCACGGCTGATTGGCCGTGATTGGCGATGATCTTGGTGACAGCCAAACGTGTTTCGCCTGAAGATATGTCGGTCAGCGGCTCAGTTTGAGGATCAGATAACAGCTTTCTGACAAGGAGGGGACTATACCCTATATCGACTTTCGATTTGTGGAGTCTTCTGCTCTCAATCTGTTTTATCCTGCTCTTGGATAAAACGACCATCTTTCTAGTTGCTCTATCCTTGATGAGGTTTTTGTAACCGGATTGGACTATCAAAACCCGGTACCAAGTATATTCAACTATATCGAGCCATTTGCTATTTGCTGGGGGTTCTGGTTCTTTGCCAGGACCTGTGGTTGAGCGGTTCTTTTACCATAGATAAAAAGGTGGATTATCCGGAGGCGGGAAAAAAAGTACGGAGTACAACAATCTTCGTCCGTCCAATAATAAAATAAAACGAGGTAAGAAAATAGCAAAACTGCTGGTTATTATTAACCACCTTTCATCCAATTCTAATGTCTGCGGTCAAAAGAGCCTAAAAATTCCACACAAATAACGTAAAAATACCCCATAGGAGTAAAGATATGTAGACCAAAGTAAAAAGAATAACAAAGTAGTATATACTGTGAGCCCAAGATAACTACTCAACCTCGAACTCATAATATACAAAAGCTGTATATTCGGCAGCCGTGTCGGGAACACCCACTTGTTGCATCTCGTTCGGATCGTCCTTCCGAACCCGACCCTTCTTGTCCCGAGTAAACGCATTACCACCCAGGTAAGAATACGCCGAGTCGAGTGTATCCTTGATCTTTTTAGCGTTTTTACCCGTGCTCTAGTTGAAGGCTGTTAGTTTAATACATATAAAGAAATCCAGTGCAAAAAGATGAAGTCGTACCTTGATCAAGACGGATGTAAAGTCCAGCGGCAACCCGTACCTCAGTACAGTCTCAACGAACATTCTCAGCGCAAGAATGTGTACCCATACCATCACAGCTTCACCCCATCCTGTCTTTCCAAGCCTCAAAGCTTCACCCCACAGCCTCTTAGCGTCACCGGCAACTTGATCGATCTCTTTACGCTCCTCTTCTCCTCCGTCTTCGACGTACTTGTATTCTCTTGGCGTCCATCGGTTCTCACGGCACTTGTGGATGAATTCGGCACTGTGCTTCTTGAATGTTGTCACGCCATAAAGAGTATAGTCTTCATCAGAGGCTATCAGTACAGAAGATCGTGGCACGACCATAGGTGAAAGTGTTTCATAGACACGTAGGAAATCCTTAGCATCTCGGCTAGGGAGCGCAATGAGGTGAGTTTCTAGGTACTCAGAGTCTTGCACCAGGAGGCTAGGATCGACAACTGAGGCAAGTGATTTGGTGGAGAGATTTCCTCTACAGAAGACGTGAGTATCAAGTCTGATGATATACGGAAGTTGTAGGGATGACAAACGTTTGCTTTCGTTGTAGACCAGCCAGGTTCGACTTTACACCGTTGTACTGGGTGAATTTTGCTCGTACATCATTATCAATACTCGTGATTTCCTGGGAGATATATTAGCTATCATTGAGCTCTTGCATAGATAACTTCGGCAAAATACCTTCTGTAGCAAATCAATCAACTCCGCCAACGACTTGTCAGCTCTGTATTTGACCTTATTCCACGAAAAGGACTGCAAGTATTGATCCAACGGCCCTTATTTCATCCTTATCAGCCAAAACTTCTCGAATAATACCCCACTCGTCCAATGTGAAGGGAGCAACGCACTCTCATTAACCATCTTCATTCTCGATATCTGCGCCTCATCGCCTTCCAGCACGCTCGAAAGCACATCTCCCACCTTGCTAACGACATTCTCACAGAGACCTTCTACTTTACCCAATTCATCTGCCTGTTGCACCAAGGCATCTAGCGTCCCGATCTTGAACTCCGGTACGGTAAAGGGAGCTACATTGCCGTTATCCGCGACTGTTGAGCGTATGGTTTCCAGAGTATCGTCGCGGTGGTGTGAAGGGGAGATGGAATTTGGCAGCGAAAGGAGGATGTATCTTGCTTGCTTGGACATGGTGACGTTTGAAACGAGGTGTTCGGTGTGGCGGTTATACAGCTGCGAGTGCGGTCATAAGGTAGGCTAGGGGGATATATGAATGCTCGTTTTGTAGATGCCGTCCGTCCTTCGGCCAGGGAAGAGCTGGTTGAGTAGTGGGAGGTGGTGATGATAGTCTGTTATGTTGTTAGATGGATTTAAGGTGAAAGAGCTGCGGCCAAAGGACCAATAAGGCTTCGAGCCTGGCTCCACCACGACTATCAAGCAAGTTCTACATATTAAACTGAAGGGAAGGATGATATTATTTATTATTCACAGATATAATGCATGTATTGGTATTAAACAAGTCTAAGTGGCATAAATCTATCTTCGCCGAGGTACCAACATCTAACACAAGTATAGGCATATCTTTCAAACATAAGACCGTACAGAAAAGAAGGTAAATAAAGACGAGTCGCCGGCGAATATCTAAGTGTATATATGCAAAAAGGACATGAACTAGTTGATCAGGTAACCTTGTAAAGGCGGGGGATGAGCTGTCAAGAATAATATTAGCATAAGAACATGGGGAAAGAGGGTAAGTCAACCGAACATACCGCAGCATTTTTCGGCTCTATGAACAAGGCCTTTGCCTCAACATACTTTGTAGGCTCAGAGCCATCATCAGGCAGACTCTCAATCCAGCCCTCAACCCACGCCTTGCGCCCATCGACCTTGGTTGTCTTCGCTCGCATGACGAAGAACGAGCCTGCCGGTGCAGGACTACGGTAGTCAATATTCAAATTGGCCGTAACACCAACCTTGTTCGGCAAAACGGAGAAACACGTTCTTGCCAGCCCCTCGTCAAGTAAAGTAGCCAACAGTCCACCGTGGACTATACCGGGGTGGCCACTGAGGTCGGAGCCAAGGTAGAATATCGAGACGAATGAGCTGCCGTCCTCCGTGTTCCATGCGAATGGCGGTACGACAATGCGGCCGGGTCCTGAGAGAGTGCCACCCGTTAAGCTGTGCGAGCGCAGTTCAGCAGGGTATTTCATGTGTGGTCGAGATTCGGTGTATCTGGGGTCTGCTCTTAGAGAAACAGATAGGGGATGTGTGTTGATGAAGTCATTGATCTCCTTGGACACCTCGTCCGGCGGCGTGTAGAGGGAGTTGGTCTCCTCATCAGACGGTATAGAGACGATGGAGGAATGCATTTTGAAAACGTCCGGGTTGGTTATTATGCCGAGAAAGAAAGAGCTGATGGCTATGGCCGAGAAACCAAGTATACGACCAAACAGAGACCGTTTTCTATATGTCGGAGGAGGAGGTTCTTGAAAGGCACTCTGGCTCTGAGCTGAGGAAGCAGAGGTAAGTATTCATATATAAATATAGATATAGCAAAGTTTTCCGGCATAGAAATGCGCCGGTGCCCAGGGAGACTATACGTCAACACTAACCAGACGAATAAGACCTAGCTGGAGCCCGGAGCAACCTGACAGAAGCAGGTACCCGCCGAAGCAGCTGGTATCTTGAAGGCGACATGGAATAGTTATGCCTTATTCCGATTGCCATACGAGCCATGTTGAGCGCGGAAGGCCGGGAGAGCCGCGATTCCAGCATTGCCGCAGAAATTGAGCTTATCCACTAATCCCCAACGTCTCCAGGCAGCAGCTTTTAGCTAGGAACTAATTAATGCTGGTAACGATGCTGGTTCACTTGAGTAAATGATTCCGCCGGCCCACCGCAAAAAACTGGTTGGTTATTAGTTAAGCTGGCTGGAGATGCCGAGGTCCGCGGCGAGTCCGAGACTTTCACTCAACGTTTTCATAGAACAAACTCACACGCACACACACTCTCTCTCTATGTATATGTATAATATACGGAGTACTTATGTATCCGTGTTTCGATGGTGATATCGGGAGATGGTGAGGCGAAGCGGCCAAGGTAAGAGGCGGGAGAGGGCGCCCCCTTACTTAGCGTAGAGGGGCTGGCAGAAGGGTAATGCGTAGCTCTCCTACTTTAATTCACAGCGAGTAGTAAGCTAAGCTAAGATTGTGGGTTCGAGTCCCACGTCCCTCGTTTTTTTGCTCATTTTTTATACTCTCTATCTACCGTTTTATATTTTAGGAGTTATATCTATGATGGTGATGGATTGTCTATCGAGATTCCTGGGATAAACTGATGGCTTTCTTTGCTGCGTGCTCAAAAGAGTCAAAGGCATGGAGGGGAAGGCCGCTCTCCGCTATCTAGACCAACATCAGTACAGCTCCATAGACATAAAGGGATGCAAGGAGCATAAAGAAGAAAAGAGAGACAGACCATCTTTTGACCAAGCTGCTCGTTTGTTCCTCTTAGCCTGACTACAACAGGCACTTTCATACCCAGGTCGCGGAAGGCCATGATGATACCCTCGGCGATCATATCACATCGCGTCAGGCCTCCGAAGATGTTCACGAAGATGCTCTTTACTCGTGTGTCAGATAGGATGACACGGAAGGATGACTTGACTGTTTCTGCGGTGGCCTTGCCGCCTGTGTCGAGGAAGTTGGCGCAGCTTCCGCCGTGGAGGGTGAGGGCGTCGACAGTATTCATCGCTAGGCCGGCACCGTTTACTATAACGTGTCAGTGCATCAAGGCATATATTATAACAGGTTGACTATTGCCTACCCAGTGTCCCTATATGGCCTTCTCCAGGAAGACTATTATCCGTCTGTTAGTGTTTGATGTCCGATATACATCACAAGGTAGACATACGTGATATAGACTATACCGTCTTTCTCTGCCTCGACTTCAGCTGGCACCTCGTCTGCCTTATTTCTCAGTGCGTGGATATCACCTTGTCTGCCTGAGCTACGGTATGCAGCGTCATCGAACCCGAACCGCGCATCAAGAACATGTACATCATTTGTGTCTTGTGTCAGCCTGACTTTCACCTCCAGAAGGAAGGCTTCCTTGGATACGAAGATGTTCATCAGCTTGTGCAATAGATCTTCCAATGATTTGGTAGCTGATGGATGATATTTGGCAAAGTCGAGGGTATCCGCTATAGATGCAATGTCGAAATTGCGAGTGTGATAGTTGAATGGAAACTTGTGAGTGTTGCCATTTGCACCACTGCTGATATTTATGCAGGGGCCGCATGATTTACGATCTATGGCGAGAGCAAGGGTGAATTCAGCCGGCCCCTTGGAGCTGGGGATGGAGATATTCTGCTCTTTCAATAAGTTGAATGCATCAGAAGATTTGATGTATAAACTTCTCCTTTGAGATGATGAGAATCTATGCGGTTGAGGGGTTATTGGATTTCTTCTGGAAAAGGTGTGATATGACGCTCGTTGCTGAATGGTCCTAGATGATATCTGCATTCTATTCATCAG
This sequence comes from Microsporum canis CBS 113480, assembly GCF_000151145.1. Lineage (NCBI taxonomy): Eukaryota > Fungi > Ascomycota > Eurotiomycetes > Onygenales > Arthrodermataceae > Microsporum > Microsporum canis. The sequence continues at coordinate 363,371 of NW_003299168.1, forward strand.
CCGGTATTCGATTGAGTTATAAAAAAGGAAGACATACCGATATAGACCTTCTACCCGCACCAGCCAACAACGTCTTCATACCCTCGCCAAATTTCTCAGGATGGTCGACCATAACCACGCCGGCGGACTGCAATGCCCGTATCTTCGTTCTGGCATCTGGCTCCCCTGCTCCCGTCCACGCACCTGCATGGCCCATCACCCGTCCCGGCGGAGCTTCAATACCGCCGACCAGTGCCATTATCGGTCTATACCGTGTATTAGCCATGTCCTATATGCTAGGAAATAGATAGATGCATACTTTGCCTCTGCATTCCTGCTTCTATACCTGGTAATCCACTCTGCAGCCTCCATCTCCGCCTCACCCCCTATTTCGCCAACAATGATAATGCCATGCGTATCATCATCATGCTCAAACACCCTTAGCGCATCCACAAAGTCAGTACCGGCAAGAACATCACCACCCATACCGATGCACAGACTCTGCCCTAACCCAGCCCTCGTCGTAGAGGCAACAGTCTCATAGCCGAGTGTGCCTGACTTGGCCACAATCCCAACATTCCCCGGAGCAAAGCATGGAAGGGGTTGGAAGCCAATTCGACATTTCCCAATGGCTGATATGATTCCCGGGCAGTTTGGGCCGACGAGGCGTGATTTAGACTGTGTTTTGAGCATGGAGTGTATCTATGATACCGTCAGTAATGAGAAGTGAGGTACTTGTATATGACAGACCCTTAGCATGTCGTGGATGGGGACATGTTCTGCAACAGCAACGATAAGGGGGATCTCTGCCTCGAGAGCTTCTTCTATAGCTTTGGCCGTTTGGTTTCCGGGTACATATACTGCCGAAGCATCTGGTCTTGTCGTCTCTTGTGCCTGTTGGTATTGTCAGCTCGTGCATCGTGGCATATATAAATATAATAACTTACTACCCGAACAGACGGGAAGATGGGAAGTCCCAGATGTTCACCCTCAACACCAGGCTTTACTCCTCCCACAATCTTCGTTCCCCATGCAAGTGATTCCTTGACGTTGGCCGTCGCCTATGCTCTGGATCAGCCACTGCATGTAGATACCGTAGAGGTGACTTCTGTACCTGTTTACCTATAAACATGTTAGTCCTAACCAGTTATCTAGATGAGAAACCCAAACAGAACGCACCGGTAAACCCCTGGAAGAGAACTCTGGTATGAGATCCTATCTTGAGATTCGGCAACGTATCTTCATAGGACTGGCATCTTGTCGAGAATCTGTGAAGTGTCGAGCAGGACAGACGCTGAAAGGGCCGACGGACAGCACTGAGACCGTGTCTCCAGCCGAGGGCCATCTTGAAGCTTGATAAGTCGAATAGCTACGGCAGATACTCTCAACATAAATACATGCAGAGCCAGCCACGAAAAAAGAGCAGACACTCGGTAAAAGCAAACATGATACTACCCGGATAAAAGTGTGGAAGATGAAACCCCACAGGCTCAACTTCTTCCACTAGTAAAGAGATAAACCGCACTCTTGCACTGGAGACAGTCCGGTATGTTATCTAGATAAAAGAGCATCAGAAGCAGGGCTCCAAGGCCGAGGTAGTACTGATAATAGCATCTCTACAGCCAAAAAAACGAGTATATTGCTTTTGAACCTGCCGGCTCTCTGCGGTGACAAGACTCCATCCTGGCCAATAACTGTTGAAGCTTGCAGCCATCAAGATGCAAAAAGATGAAGCTCTTCTTCACAAGTCACTGACATGGATGCTGCAGGCGACCCTTGAGACTTCTGCAGGGCTTCTCATTCCCCCCTTTTTCTATGGTCTTACGGCTGTGCAATGATATTAACTAATGCTTGCTAGTCAAAATACGTGTGCCTAGGATGACATCAGAGTATCTTAAGTAGTTAACTTCTTATCTTATGGTTGATAGTGAGTGAGCAACACTGCAGGACGGTGAAGAGAAGTGAAGGACAGGAAGAGGACAGAGATATAGAGTGACAGCTGGGTGGAAGGAAAAGTCTCACTATATAAACATCTTCAACTCTCTCTTTTGTCTTCTTCTCTTCTTCTCCTTTTTCTCTAGCAACTCCCACTTCACCAAGCCTGTATCTTCCGACTTCCGCCATCAAGATATATAAAAAGCAGCGTAAAGATGGCCGAAAGTCGTCCAGGTTAGTCTCTCATCTTCTCTATAACAAGTCCATCACGCGTTATACCCTGAGACTAGCTTTATGGCGGAAGATGTAAGCTGTAGCTAACAAGGGAGAACAGCTTCTAGTACCAACTCTTCTCCCGGCCAGCCCACTGCCACTCCCCGCGGTGGTGTCCGACTGAACAAGATCGCTGAATCATGGGAAGATGAAGACCTCTCCTCCGAAGAAGAGGAAGAAGAACAAGACAGCGACGCTGAGACTACCATCACCGCACCGCGCAGCTACTCTCCCGCACTCTCCGTTGATTCTCAGGCTCCTCCCCTTCAGCATGGAATCCGCGCGCCACCGCCAACCCCGAATATCTCCCGCCAGTCTAGCTGCCGTTCTACCACCAGCAACGCCTCACACGCCTCGTCTACCTACTCCAAACGCCCGGAGAAGCAGGCTGCTGTCGCCAACAGGATGATTGCCAGCGCCTTGGGGGTGCGTGCACCAAGATCTGAGGCACAGAAAGCCTACGACCGCACCGTGATTTCAAATGAGAAGAAACGCCGTGAGAAGGAGAAACTTGCTGAGGAGCAGAAGCGTGAGGAGGCTGAGAAGGCAAAGGCTGCCATCTGGGATTCCTAAGTGCCACATATCAATCATGACATCACTTGTGGCAGCAAAGGGTGCTTCTTCTTTTTTCACCTTCTTTTTCTTTTTAAGCCATTCAATCACCATCTTGATAGATGGTTTTTCTTACTTCACTCTCCCGCATGTACTTTAATGATAAACACGAAGCATCGCTGCAAAAGCAATCATACCACTGGTTCAATTGACATCCTTGAAGCTTACGGTAAATTCTTAACAAGGGCCTGGCTACAACTTGTTGTACACGGACTTGAAGATGCATATGGAAGGCCACGATCAGAATCTATTATATTCAAGATTGAGCTTCTCTCCATGGAAGCTAGATAGACCAGGAAGAAAGAACGAGGTAAAACCACCCTCCCCAGGAAAAAAGGATATTGTTTAGAGAGAGGGAACAAGATACCTCCTAAGTGGTGGGAAAATATATACATGAAGTAGAACAACAAAAAAGATGTATAACGAGGATAAGTGAATGGTAAACTGTCCTTGACGCCATGCAGATTTATTAAAAACAGCAAGCAACTCAGCGTATAATGAAACAAACGTAAAGAAGGGAGGGCAGAAGGTGAGGAAGTGAGCGTTCATAGGACCAAGGGGTCGGCTTGGACTCTGCCTAGTAAGACCCATGCTGGGAACTCTCAGCAACGTGGAAGCGAGTGGGTGTGGAGAAAAGGAAGAAGGACCCGGAGGATTCTAATCTGAGGTGAGAGGTGAAGAAAGGAGGCCTGAGGGCGATGAATCCAGAGATGGTAATGTTGAAAACTAACGAGCTTAGCTGTAACCGTCCAGGAAAAAAAAAAAGAATATTAAGATGAGATTAATATGCTATGGCCCCGATGCCATTTTATTTGCTCTTAAGAGGAAAGAAGGAAAGAATGCAGAATGGGTAATATGAGGAAGTAGACGTATGAAAGGCCGTGGAACAAGCAGTGCATCATTTAGGTTCACTTCTTGCTCGTAATGCTATGTGCTGATTGTTTTTGAAAGGGACAAGAACTTATCATCTCCTTTCTTCAGGTGAGCCCGATGCCGGACGAGTGTGGGAAAACTCAGGAGTCAAGTCTGGATTCTGGCTTGGCGGCACTTTGCTCGTGTGCGAGTAGTCGGTGATAATAGGGTCATCTTCTCGTGTGCCGGGATGAACCTCGATGCCTTCCTGCTGGTCAAGGCCGGAGTATCGCCCGGTACCCGAGAATTGTGG